>NC_041381.1:362420304-362423060 GCF_002162155.2 Triticum dicoccoides | reverse complement strand
CCGCCCCCCACAACCACCGTCCCCACCCGAGCCCCTTCCTACGCACCGGGGAACTCCGATGAGCTCTGAAAAATTGACTGACCCAATTTTGAAATTTAGTCTACTGTGATTTAACTATGTGGAATATAAAAGGGAAAAACCATAAGCATTGGGAGTATAGTGTTGAGCGTGCCATGGCGGATCTGAAGGTGCAAATCGGACAAAGGCAACTTCGCAACCAATGTTTGCTTTCAACTAGCAAGTATGTGATGGACAAGAAATCAGAGTAAAGCAGTGGAGATCTATTTTCTTGCTGCGATAAATAAGTTGAGCAAGTACGAAAGAGTACCGCCTCTGGTGCGGCGCCGTGTATGCATCTGCTGAGAATTTGACGGTGCTGCGGTAGCGATGGCTGTCGGCAGCGTGGAAGCAGATCTAGGAGGGTAGACGATGGCGGCATGGCGCGGTGGACGAGATGGTCATAGGAGCGGCGCTGACAAGGTGGACGACGGCGGGGATGAAGCGAGAGGACGGGATGCAAGGATCCCGGCCTGAAGCCATGGATGAGAGAGGTCGATCTCTTGTAATGGACGGCGGCGTTAGGGTATCAGCTCCCGCATGGTGGAGGAGGACGGACGAGGATGGGGTGGAGAGGGTGTTTTGGCGCCCACGGAGTACGAATGGGGAAATGGAGGTAGAGAGGAAGGGGGAACCATGTCTTCAGGGCGCGCTTGTCTCAAATGTAAGGAAATTTACAAACTTAGCCCCCGTTTCAAATTTCCTACATCACAACAATATTAGTCGGTTGTGGATAGGACGGTAATCTTGCGTACGCCGAATATTTGCCGACGAGAGTTTGTTTTTGGCGCCCACCGTGTATGAATCGGGGAGGGAGTCAATTTCAGCCGAGGAGACACTGTGTTTTGGCGCCGATCGTGTATGAATCTGGGTGAGAGGCGGTTATGTCACATTTGAGTGAAATTACAAACCTACCCCTATCGAAACCTATAGAAATCGAGCAGATAGGCTTTGCGTGGTAGGGATAGGCAGTAGTAATTTCCATCTCACAGATTTTGGTTTCGGGCAGTTACTGCTACTTTCCCCGCTTCGTTCAAATTTTGCAGAGTGCACGTTTACCGTGCCAACTCAATTCAAATCCCGTTTGTATTCTATTTTTTTCGGCAGGATACATTTTGAATTGGAATAAAATTCTATATACATCATTTTTTATATATACTTTCAAAAGCACAATAACCTTTATACATAAATATGGTTTACAAATGGCATGATCTCAGATTCATAAGGCTGTATCCATCAATTTGGATTTTCAAATATTTGAAACCACTTTATGTTGAAATCCAATGTATGCATTCCTCGCTAACTATCTCAAATTAATGTGTGTTTCATGCGGGGTTTTTTTACTTCTCAAACATGTATAATGTGTTTCACACACGCAACATATAGTGTAATCCCGTTTATACATTAATTCTGTCTCCCAGGGTCTCATATTTCTCCACTGTTCTCTTGTATGTCGCTCACACACACTCTCTCTCCCTAGAGATATCTTGCGTTCCCTCATATGTCTCTCTATCTATCACTCTCATTGTGAAATATATTTCTCTCTCGCAGACACAAAACTCCGTCTCTCGGGGTCTCATTTCTCTCCGTCACACGAATAACTCAGCCTTCTGATCCACTCGACTCCTATCTCTAACACACACTAGCTAGCATCTTTATCTTTCTATTTATCTGTTTCTCCATCAACCTTCTTTCTCGCCCTCACTCTTGCTTCCTATCACGCACACTACATATGTTTCTCTCTACATGCAGTCAAGTGGCCTCTTTTTATCTTTCTCTCTCACACACATAACTTCACCCTCTGAACCACCCAGCGGTCATATCCAACACTCAAAATAGCGGATGTCCCTCTAGCTAGCATCTCCATCTCTGTATCTATCTATAGTTTCTCCGTCAACATTTCTTTCTTGCACGCAGTCTTGCTTCCTATCACCCACACTATATATGTCTCTCCATACATGCATTTATAGGTTGATCTCTTTTGCACAATCATTGTGTCTCACTCCCTCCGCTCTCCATAGATGCATGCTCCAGCCCACGCCACTATATCTTAAAGACAAAAACACATGCTCAATTGTCGGTCCTGCTTCCCTGCACTCTCACATGCATGCATATTTTCATACCGATCCGTCTCTCCCATGTCGTTGATCTTATGACTTATGTCTTCTTCTTTTATCTCAATCATGCGTGAGCACACACACACACATCCCAAGTATACATGTATACCTCTCGCACATGCATGTTCAAGTTCTCTATGTCTCCATACGTAGTTAATTACCCTCAACCCTAATGCCACATTGAATCATTCTCTTCTTGTGTGCACATAACTTCCGCCTGGATGGGTAAAACACATACTCACACTTAACAATCTCCTTCTAGCTACCCCCCTCTCACTCTTCCCCTATATCCCCAAAACCAATAAGACCATCCCTTCGTTTAATTCCCGCCTACATGCACCATCGATACATAGTAGTCTTCCTTGGTGTCTCTCGAACAAACACGTTCTCTCGATGTCGACTCCTCTCACGCGCACACACCTTCTCTTCCCTCTCTATGGGCCTTTTCTCTCTCGCACCCCATCGTCGGTGGCCTCTGCCATACACATCACCTCTCTATGATGAAGCCACGCACACTTAAATTACATCCGCCACCAAGGACCCCGCGGAACACACACACACACACAAACACAAACACACACA
>NC_041381.1:362382766-362419865 GCF_002162155.2 Triticum dicoccoides | reverse complement strand
TAATACTCCATCTCACACACACATGCTTTAGGCGGAGCATTTGTTCCTACCACCCTTCATCCAACCTTACCCGTATGATAAACAATCACCTTAATTTACTTGTATAACATGGACAAATTCCACTTTACTTTAGTAGTTAGCAAACTTATCATCTCTACCCTTATAAAAAACCGAGTTGGCGATGATGGTGTGCCTGCCATCTTGTAATATAGACCGTCCAATCTATATCTAACGGATAGAAAGAAAACTATGATAATTTTACAAAAGATACCCGCACCTCTCTCCACATCCTTATCTCCCACAACCTCATTGCCGAGAAATTAAAAAAGGAAGTCTCTGGAACAATCTAGCATGGTGGCCGTTCCCGCCTGTCGGTGCCGTCCATCCCCATTCCTCCGCCCAGTCTGACCACCAGTCACCACCACGCTCCACTCCTCCTCACCTTATCTCTCATCTTTCACTTTTTTGATGACATTCTCGAGATACCGGTTTTCCGATAAAATTCTCGAGATATCATTAATTAGTTTTTACACATGGGATTACTCCAACATGGGTCAATCACAACAGGTGTTTTGTAAAAAAATGCATATTGATGTTCCGTGCAATGCACGAGCATGTTGCTTGTAATTATATAACGCAAATCACGAGCAGGAAGTGACATTTTTTTACACAACCACATTAACATGGCCACGTAAATCACTAGCTAACGTATAATACCATTATACTTATATCCCGATGCAAAAGGTTGAGTACATGTCCGAAGAGTAGAGTCAAACACACGCACTCTGTCTCTCATAATCTCACACACACACTAGTTACGTGACACCCACTTAAGCAGACACGTATGTTACAATTTGTGCACCCGCGGGTACATGTGATGGTGTGCATTTATTTAAGCCAGACAGCGAACCCAAATAGTAGTTGCATTCATTCCCCTCCCGCCGCCTCTTCTCTGGTCACTGTCACCTGGTAGCCATGGCCCGGCTGAAGGTAACAACATACGCCATACTCCCGCCGAAGCGGCGCTTTAATCTGAAAATTTTAGTGGTCATGCATGCATCTTTTTGTGCTAGCACTCCTATATAAGGGTTGACTGGTTGCTTCCCACGGAGGTGCGCGGCCGGTGGAAGAGGAAGGAGAAGGGAAGCGAGCTGTGGAGTAACATTTTTACCACAATTTCTTAGGAAACTGAGTGCAATAATTGAGTAGTTTTGCAAACTACCAGTACTACACCTGAAATAGTTCAAAACCAATACTCCCTTGCCAGCGCGTGCTTCCCGTGTTAAACGGTCATCGTCGCCCTGGAGCGTTAGTGCCGCATTAATGCCCGGCCAGAGCGGAGGCGACCTCTCACTGGCGCCGGCGTTGAAGCAGCGCGACGGCCGAGAGAGCGCTGCTTCCTGGTGCACGCGACTGCTCCACGTTGAGGCTGGCCATAGGCCTTGTTTGGATCCATGGGTTAGAGTTAGTTTGAGCTAGTTGGGGCTCAAATATCCCTAAAGTATCCAAGAATGAGGGTTAAATTGGAGCAAGTTGCACCGATCCCACCAAAAAAACAATCCCTCCCAAGAGGTGCTAACTGGAGATAGTTCTCATTGGGCCCACTAAAAAATCACTTTTCACTCTCCATCAAGTGCATTTATTGTCAATCTAACCCTATCACCCAAACACCTCTTTGGCTATAGTTAGTTTAGGGTTGGTCATGAGTTAGTCTAACCTCTAGCTAAGTTAGAGTATCCAAACAGGAGCAGTATAGGACATGCAAGTTGCTCAAAGCATATAGTCAAATTCGTACGTGAAAGGATCTTTTTTTAAACAGAACGTGAAAGGATCTTCGAATGATATAATTTTCAAATTATATCAAATCTTATCAATAGTCAAAGGCATCCTCAAAGAATACATTAGGCCCTATATAAAATCTTATCAATAGTCAAAACCAAGTGTTCTAAACGAGTTCAAAACGAGAAACTAGACCCACTCATGGCACGGCACGCCTTTCTTGTTTGGTCCGTCGGTCAAAGCGCTTCCTCTTCTTGGCATAACAATAGAGTACATTGCTATTTTTTTAGAATACTCTTGGCATGTCGCTAACGTGTGATGAGTTAACCGACCTCAATAGATGGCAAAAACGCCAGCCCGTTGCACTTTGAGAGAGACGAGGAGCGAGAAGCGATACAGGCTGCTGGATTACTAGAGCTAGGTGTCGCACGGAAGCCAAGAAATATGGTGATAGCGTGGGTTAGCCATGTAGTAGTATGATGTAACTACACTGGGCTGCCGTGTTTCGTACTCTTCCAGTCCACTATGGAGATGATTGGTTGATTTTATATCACTGAATAATATAAAATATTATGAGTGCAGACGCTCCACCATGAGGTTCCTTGCTCCTTCTCGGTCATCGGGAATCTATGTTCTTCCACTCTTTTTTTTACGTGAGCTTTGTTCATCCTTTTGCCAACACGCGAGAGATCTAGCATCAAGGTGCACGTGTCATGCAAGGGTTGCTCCATCTATATGAAGAACACGTGGGACTGGAACTACGGGACGGACATGTACCCAGGAGTGGACGTACGAACCTGAGTAATGTAGTGCAGTAAGTGAAGTCGAAAGGCACAAATAGTATGAACATGTGTGGCATATAGGCATTTATCTCTTACTATGTACCACTAAATGTTGTACGTGCAATGCACGGTGATGTTATGGAGTATGTGCCTAAGTACTCTACTACTACTATATTAATTGGAGGCACATATTAGCTTTTATATTTGTTTACATGTATTCCCCGAGACCTTCCAACTAGACGTGTCTTTCTCTCCGGGTCGCACTTTGTATCGTTCATACCACTAGTACTACTACGTGTGGTCTCCAACCCAGAAGTGGAAGAAGCTTAGATGCTCTACCATGCTGTTTTTTTGCGCTGGGCTCTACCACACTATTCATGTCCCACTCCTTTCACTGACATGTGCAACATCTAGCACGTGCCACGTTTGACACTCTTCATGGTAAGAGTTGAAACGCTAGCATTCATCAGAAATAAAAAATAAATATAAATCAACAGTGATACTATACCACACGGTTTCCTTGTTCCTTGATATTGGAAAGAATACTTCCGTTCGCCAACATGTGGGACGTCGACCATCCTGGTCCACTTGCCATGCACGTAGAACTCCAAGGGAGAGTCACCCCGGTCATCGCGCCGCAGTAATAATGACTAATGAGCCATCAAATCACAGGCCCAACCTTTCCCACTGTGAAGTTGCTCGGACGAAGGAACCATCATGACTTCGTTGAATTTCGCTTATTGAAGAAAACTACTATACCAGCAGTACTGCTAGCTACAATAGTTACTCCAACAGAGGCCTCCTTTCGTTCATAGGATAGGAATTTCATAGGAATATGAAAATCATAGGAAGTGAGATGACATGCATCTCAATTCCTATAGAGAAAAGAGATGCCATTTGATGCATAGGATAGGAATTTTTCCATTGAGTCTAGGCTAATGTACTGGTAATTTTCTCTAAAAACTACAGTAGTAACTAGTAGTACAGGTACATGCTCGTACTCAGACACAGACACACACACTAACTACTAGTACTACTACTTCTCACATGCTGGCCAGACGCCTTCATTCTCCTTCCCGGCTTTGTCGCTGACACCCCACCGTGCTTGGATCTCCGCCGACCTTTCCGCAGCAGCGCGTGCGTCCTCTTATTTCTTGCGGCAGCGGGCCTCTCTTTTCTTGAGTGTTTTCTGAGTTTTCCGCTCCCTCTGTCCGGCTTTGGCCGCCTCTTGCTCTACCACCCATTCGGCCCTGGTAGCTTCAAATTCCGCCAACATAGGTGTGACGTCATGTGCGGCAATGAACTCGGCACGGTGGGATGCCATCGCTTCCCTACCATTTTGTGTGCGGTCGTGGGTGAAGGAAATATGCCCTACAGGCAATAATAAAGTTATTATTTATTTCCTCATATCATGATAAATGTTTATTATCCATGCTAGAATTGTATTAACCGGAAACATAATACATGTGTGAATACATAGACAAACATAGTGTCACTAGTATGCCTCTACTTGACTAGCTCATTGATCAAAGATGGTTGAGTTTCCTAACCATAGATATGAGTTATCATTTGATCAATGGGATCACATCATTAGAAGAATGATGTGATTGACTTGACCCATTCCGTTAGCTTAGCACTTGATCGTTTAGTATGTTGCTATTGCTTTCTTCATGACTTATACATGTTCGTATGACTATGAGATTATGTAACTCCCGCTTACCGGAGGAACACTTTGTGTGCTACCAAACATCACAACGTAACTGGGTGATTACAAAGGTGCTCTACAGGTGTCTCCGAAGGTACTTGTTGAGTTGACGTACTTCGAGATTAGGATTTGTCACTCTGTTTGTCGGAGAGGTATCTCTGGGCCCTCTCGGTAATGGACATCACTATAAGCCTTGCAAGCAATGTGGCTAATGAGTTAGTTGCGGGGTGATGCATTATGTAACGAGTAAAGAGACTTGGCGGTAACGAGATTGAACTAGGTATTGAGATACCGACGATCGAATCTCGGGCAAGTAACATACCAATGACAAAGGGAACAACGTATGTTGTTATGCGGTTTGACCGATAAAGATCTTCTTAGAATATGTAGGAGCCAATATGAGCATCCAGGTTCCACTATTGGTTATTGACTGGAGACGTGTCTCGGTCATGTCTACATAGTTCTCGAACCCGTAGGGTCCACACGCTTAAAGTTTGGTGACGATCGGTATTATGAGTTTTTGTGTTTTGATGCACCAAAGGTAGTTCGGAGTCCCGGATATGATCACGGACATGACGAGGAGTCATGAAATGGTCGAGACATAAAGATCGATATATTGGATGACTATGTTCGGACAACGGAAGTGTTTCGGGAGGTTTCGGACATATACCGGAGTACCGTGGGGTTACCAGAGCCCCCCTGGGGGGTTCAATGGGCCTGATGGGCCCTAGTGGAGAAGAGGAGGGGTGGCCAGGGCAGGCCGCGCGCCCCCTCCTCCTCTAGTCCAAATAGGACAAGGAGGGGGCGGTGCCCCCCTTTCCTTCCTCTCCTCTCTCCCTTCCTTTCCCCCTCCTACTCCAACTAGGAAAAGAGGGATTCCTACTCCCGGTGGGACTAGGACTCCTCCCTGGCGCGCCTCCTCCTGGCCGGCCGCCCCTCCCTCTTGATCCTTTATATACGGGGGCAGGGGGTACCTCTAGACACAACAATTGATCTCTTGATCTATTAGCCGTGTGCGGTGCCCCCCTCCACTAGATTCCACCTCGGTAATATCGTAGCAGTGCTTAGGCGAAGCCCTGCGTTGGTAGCATCATCAACACCGTCATCACGCCGTCGTGCTGACGGAACTCGCCCACAAATCTCTGCTGGATCGGAGTTCGTGGGACGTCATTGAGTTGAACGTGTGCTGAACTCGGAGGTGCCGTACGTTTGGTACTTGATCAGTCGGATCGTGAAGACGTGCGACTACATCAACCGCGTTGTGCTAACGCTTCCGCTTTCGGTCTACGAGGGTTCATGGACAACACTCTCCCCTCTCGTTGCTATGCATCACCATGATCTTGCGTGTGCGTAGGAATTTTTTTGAAATTACTATGTTCCCCAACAGTGGCATCCGAGCCTGGTTTTATGCGCAGATGTTATATGCACGAGTAGAACACAAGTGAGTTGTGGGCTATACAAGTCATACTACTTACCAGCATGTCATACTTTGGTTCGGTGGTATTGTTGGATGAAGCGGCCCGGACTGACATTACGCGTACGCTTACGCGAGACTGGTTCTACCGACGTGCTTTGCACATAGGTGGATGGCGGGTGTCAGTTTCTCCAACTTTAGTTGAACCGAGTGTGGCTACGCCCGGTCCTTGAGAAGGTTAAAACAACACTAACTTGACAAACTATCATTGTGGTTTTGATGCGTAGGTAAGAACGATTCTTGCTCAGCCCATAGCAGCCACGTAAAACTTGCAACAACAAAGTAGAGGATGTCTAACTTGTTTTTGCAGGGCATGTTGTGATGTGATATGGTCAATACGTGATGCTATATTTTATTGTATGAGATGATCATGTTTTGTAACCGAGTTATCGGCAACTGGCAGGAGCCATATGGTTGTCGCTTTATTGTATGCAATGCAATCGCCCTGTAATTGCTTTACTTTATCACTAAGTGGTAGCGATAGTCGTAGAAGCAATAGTTGGCGAGACGACAACGATGCTACGATTGAGATCAAGGTGTCGCGCTGGTGACGATGGTGATCATGATGGTGCTTCGGAGATGGAGATCACAAGCACAAGATGATGATGGCCATATCATATCACTTATATTGATTGCATGTGATGTTTATCCTTTATGCATCTTATTTTGCTTTGATTGACGGTAGCATTATAAGATGATCTCTCACTAAATTTCAAGGTAAAAGTGTTCTCCCTGAGTATGCACCATTTCCAAAGTTTGTCGTGCCGAGACACCACATGATGATCGGGTGTGATAAGCTCTACGCCCATATACAACGGGTGCAAGCCAGTTTTGCACATGCAGAATACTCGGGTTAAACTTGACGAGCCTAGCATATGCAGATATGGCCTCGGAACACTGAGACCGAAAGGTCGAGCGTGAATCATATAGTAGATATGATCAACATAGTGATGTTCACCATTGAAAACTACTCCATTTCACGTGATGATTGGTTATGGTTTAGTTGATTTGGATCATGTGTTCACTTAGATGATTAGAGAGATGACTATCTAAGTGGGAGTTCTTAAGTAATATGATTAATTGAACTTAAATTTATCATGAACTTAGTACCTGATAGTATTTTGCTTGTCTATGTTTGATGTAGATAGATGGCCCATGCTGTTGTTCCATTGAATTTTAATGCGTTCCTTGAGAAAGCAAAGTTGAAAGATGATGGTAGCAATTACACGGACTAGGACCGTAACTTGAGGATTATCCTCATTGCTGCACAGAAGAATTACGTCCTAGAAGCACCGCTAGGTGCCAGGCCTGCTGCAGATGCAACTGACGACGTTAAGAACATCTGGATAGTTCAGTGTGCCATGCTTTACGGCTTAGAACCGGGACTTCAACGATGTTTTGAACATCATGGAGCATATGAGATGTTCCAGGAGTTGAAGTTAATATTTCAAGCAAATGCCCGGATTGAGAGATATGAAGTCTCCAATAAGTTCTACAGCTGCAAGATGGAGGAGAATAGTTCTGTCAGTGAACATATACTCAAAATGTCTGGGTATAACAATCACTTGATTCAACTGGGAGTTAATCTTCCGGATGATAGTGTCATTGACATAATTCTTCAATCACTGCCACCAAGCTACAAGACCTTCGTGATGAACTATAATATGCAAGGGATGAACAAGACAATTCTTGAGCTCTTCGCAATGCTAAAGGCTGCGGAGGTAGAAATCAAGAAGGAACATCAAGTGTTGATGGTCAACAAGACCCCCAGTTTCAAGAAAAAGGGTAAAGGGAAGAAGAAGGGGAACTTCAAAAAGAACGACAAACAAGTTGCTGCTCAAGAGAAGAAACCCAAGTCTGGACCCAAGCCTGAGACTGAGTGCTTCTACTTCAAGCAGACTGATCACTTGAAGCGGAACTGCCCCAAGTATTTGGCGGATAAGAAGGATGGCAAGGTGAACAAAGGTATATGTGATATACATGTTATTGATGTGTACCTTACCAGAGCTCGCAGTAGCACCTGGGTATTTGATACTGGTTCTATTGCTAATATTTGCAACTCGAAACAGGGCCTACGGATTAAGCAAGGACTGGCTAAGGACGAGGTGATGATGTGCGTGGGAAATGGTTCCAAAGTCGATGTGATCACCATCGGCACGCTACCTCTACATCTACCTTCGGGATTAGTTTTAGACCCGAATAATTGTTATTTGGTGCCAGTGTTGAGCATGAACATTATATCTGGATCTTGTTTATTGCGAGACGGTTATTCATTTAAATCTGAGAATAATTGTTGTTCTATTTATATGAGTAATATCTTTTATGGTTATGCACCCTTGAAGAGTGGTCTATTTTTATTGAATCGCGATAGTAGTGATACACATATTCATAATGTTGAAGCCAAAAGATGCAGAGTTGATAATGATAGTGCAACTTATTTATGGCACTACCGTTAGGGTCATATTGGTGTAAAGCGCATGAAGAAACTAAATACTGATGGACTTTTGGAATCACTTGATTATGAATCACTTGGTACTTGTGAACCATGCCTCATGGGAAAGATGACTAAAATGCCGTTCTCCGGAACTATGGAGCGAGCAACAGATTTGTTGGAAATCATACATATTGATGTATGTGGTCTGATGAATATTGAGGCTCACGGCGGGTATCATTATTTTCTCACCTTCACAGATGATTTGAGCAGATAAGGGTATATCTACTTAATGAAACATAAGTCTGAAACATTCGAAAAGTTCAAAGAATTTCAGAGTGAAGTGGAAAATCATCATAACAAGAAAATAAAGTATCTACGATCTGATCGTGGAGGAGAATATTTGAGTTACGAGTTTGGTCTACATTTGAAACAATGCGGAATAGTTTCGCAACTCACGCCACTCAGAACACCACAACGTAATCGTGTGTCCGAACATCGTAATCATACTTTAGTAGATATGGTGCGATCTATGATGTCACTTACTGATTTACCGCTATCATTTTGGGGTTATGCTTTAGAGACGGCTGCATTCACGTTAATTAGGGCATCATCAAAATCCATTGAGACGACGCCTTATGAACTGTGGTTTGGCAAGAAACCAAAGTTGTCGTTTCTTAAAGTTTGGGGCTGAGATGCTTATGTGAAAAAGTTCAACCTGATAAGCTCGAACCCAAATCGGAGAAATGTGTCTTCATAGGATACCCAAAGGAAACTGTTGGGTACACCTTCTATCATAGATCCGAAGGCAAGACATTCGTTGCTAAAAATGGATCCTTTCTAGAGAAGGAGTTTCTCTCGAAAGAAGTGAGTGGGACGAAAGTAGAACTTGATGAGGTAACTGTACCTGCTCACTTATTGGAAAGTAGATTCATCACAGAAACCGGTTCCTGTGACGTCTACACCAATTAGTGAGGAAGCTAATGATATTGATCATGAAACTTTGGATCAAGTTACTACCGAACCTCGTAGGTCAACCAGAGTAAGATCCGCACCAGAGTGGTACGGTAATCCTATTCTAGAGGTCATGTTACTTGACCATGGCGAACCTACGAACTATGAGGAAGCGATGATGGGCCCAGATTCCGCAAAATGGCTTGAGGCCATGAAATCTGAGATGGGATCCATGTATGAGAACAAAGTGTGGACTTTGGTTTACATGCCCGATGATCGGCAAGCCATCGAGAATAAATGGATCTTCAAGAAGAAGACTGGCGCAGATGGTAATGCTACCGTCTACAAAGCTCGACTTGTTGCGAAAGGTTTTCGAAAAGTTCAAGGGGTTGACTACGATGAGACTTTCTCACATGTAGCGATGCTTAAGTCTGTCCGAATCATGTTAGCAATTGCCGCATTTTATGATTATGAAATTTGGCAAATGGATGTCAAAACTGCATTCCTGAATGGATTTTTGGAAGAAGAGTTGTATATGATGCAACCAGAAGGTTTTGTAGATCCAAAAGGTGCTAACAAAGTGTGCAAGCTCCAGCGATCCATTTATGGACTGGTCCAAGCCTCTCGGAGTTGGAATAAACACTTTGATAGTGTGATCAAAGCATATGGTTTTATACAGACTTTTGGAGAAGCCTGTATTTACGAGAAAGTGAGTGGGAGCTCTGTAGCATTTCTAATATTATATGTGGATGACATATTATTGATTGATATAGAATTTCTGTATAGCATAAAAGGATACTTGAATAAAAAATTTCAATGAAAGACCTCGGTGAAGCTGCTTATATATTGGGCATCAAGATCTATAGAGATAGATCAAGATGCTTAATTGGACTTTCACAAAGTACATACCTTGATAAAGTTTTGAAAAAGTTCAAAATGGATCAAGCAAAGAAAGGGTTCTTGCCTGTAATACAAGGTGTGAAATTGAGTCAGACTCAGTGCCTGACCACTGGAGAAGGTGGAGAGAAAATGAAAGATGTTCCCTATGCTTCAGCCATAGGCTCTATCATGTATGCAATGCTGTGTACCAGACCTAATGTGTGCGTTGCTATTAGTTTAGTAGGGAGGTACCAAAGTAATCCATGAGTGGATCACTGGACAGCGATCAAGAACATCCTAAAGTACCTGAAAAGGACTAAGGATATGTTTCTCGTTTATGGAGGTGACAAAGAGCTAGTCGTAAATGGTTACGTCGATGCAAGCTTTGACACTGATCCGGATGATTCTAAATTGCAAACCGGATACATGTTTATATTGAACGGTGGAGCTGTCAGTTAGTGCAGTTCTAAACAAAATGTTGTGGCGGGATCTACGTGTGAAGCGGAGTACATAGCTGCTTCGGAAGCAGCAAATGAAGGAGTCTAGATGAAGGAGTTGATATCCGATCTAGGTGTCATACCTAGTGCATCGGGTCCAATGAAAATCTTTTGTGACAATACTGGTGCAATTGCCTTGGCAAAGGAATCCAGATTTCACAAGAGAACCAATCACATTAAGAGACGCTTCAATTCCATCCAGGACCAAGTCCAGGTGAGAGACATAGAGATTTGCAAGATACATACGGATCTGAATGTTGCAGACCCGTTGACTAAGCCTCTTCCACGAGCAAAACATGATCAGCACCAAGGCTCCATGGGTGTTAGAATCATTACTGTGTAATCTAGACTCTTAACTCTAGTGCAAGTGGGAGACTGAAGGAAATATTCCCTAGAGGCAATAATAAAGTTATTATTTATTTCCTCATATCATGATAAATGTTTATTATTCATGCTAGAATTGTACTAACCGGAAACATAATACATGTGTGAATACATAGACAAACATAGTGTCACTAGTATGCCTCTACTTGACTAGCTCATTGATCAAAGATGGTTGAGTTTCCTAACCATAGATATGAGTTATCATTTGATCAATGGGATCACATCATTAGAAGAATGATGTGATTGACTTGACCCATTCCGTTAGCTTAGCACTTGATCGTTTAGTATGTTGCTATTGCTTTCGTCATGACTTATACATGTTCCTATGACTATGAGATTATGTAACTCCCGCTTACCGGAGGAACACTTTTTGTGCTACCAAATGTCACAACGTAACTAGGTGATTATAAAGGTGCTCTACAGGTGTCTCCGAAGGTACTTGTTGAGTTGACGTATTTCGAGATTAGGATTTGTCACTCCGATTGTGGGAGAGGTATCTCTGGGCCCTCTCAGTAATGCACATCACTATAAGCCTTGCAAGAAATGTGGCTAATGAGTTAGTTGCGGGAAGATGCATTACGTAATGAGTAAAGAGACTTGCAAGTAACGAGATTGAACTAGGTATTGAGATACTGACGATCGAATCTCGGGCAAGTAACATACCGATGACAAAGGGAATAACGTATGTTGTTATGCGGTTTGACCGATAAAGATCTTCGTAGAATATGTAGGAGCCAATATGATAATCCAGGTTCCGCTATTGGTTATTGACCAGAGACATGTCTCGGTCATGTCTACATAGTTCTCGAACCCGTAGGGTCCGCACGCTTAAAGTTTGGTGATGATCGGTATAATGAGTTTTTGTGTTTTGTTGCGCTGAAGGTAGTTTGGAGTCTCGGATATGATTACGGACATGACAAGGAGTCTCGAAATGGTCGAGACATAAAGATCGATATATTGGATGACTATGTTTGGACACGGAAGTGTTTCGGGAGGTTTCAGACATATACCGGAGTATCGGGGGGTTTTGTGGGCTTGATGGGCCCTAGTGGAGAAGAGGAGGGGCAGCCAGGGCAGGCCGCGCGCCCCCTTCCCCTCTAGTCCGAATAGGACAAGGAGGGGGGCGGCGCCCCCCTTTCCTTCCTCTCCTCTCTCCCTTCCTTTCCCCCTCCTACTCCAACTAGGAAAAGAGGGAGTCCTACTCCCGGTGGGAGTAGGACTCCTCCTTGGCGCGCCTCCTCCTGGCCGGCCGCCCCCTCCCCCTTGATCCTTTATATATTGGGGTAGGGGGGCACCTCTAGACACAACAATTGATCTCTTGATCTCCTAGCCGTGTGCGGTGCCCCCCTCCACCAGATTCCACCTCGGTAATATCGTAGCGGTGCTTAGGCGAAGCCCTGTGTCGGTAGCATCATCAACACCGTCATCACGCCGTCGTGCTGACGGAACTCTCCCGCAAAGCTCTGCTGGATCGGAGTTCGTGGGACATCATCGAGCTGAACGTGTGCTGAACTCAGAGGTGTCGTACGTTCGGTACTTGATCGATCGGATCGTGAAGACGCACGACTACATCAACCGCGTTGTGCTAACGCTTCTGCTTTCGATCTACGAGGGTACGTGGACAACACTCTCCCCTCTTGTTGCTATGCATCACCATGATCTTGCGTGTGTGTAGGAATTTTTTTGAAATTACTATGTTCCCCAACAGTGGGTGGCGAGGAACTTGGTGCGGCGGGATGCCATCGCCTCCTTACCGGTTCATGTGCGGCGCGGTGGCATGAACGACGCTTGGTGAGAGCTCTGGGGTGGAGTGGCCGGACAACCGTATAGTGCATTGGTTTCTCAAGAGCTCAAGGAAACAAGACGAAGGAAATTTGGATTCCCCTTCAATCCTGGTCATTTATTACCGAGTAAAATGCATTGGCGGTCATCGAACTTGTCTTGATTGCTCACTTTGATCATTGTATACGAGATATGGTGATTATACGGCCACTGGCTCAGCGTATAGCTTCGTATTTGTCTGGTTGACCAGTCAAATAGTCCGCATGTGCCTCATCAGCTCGTGTTCTTTATCTATCTATGCGGGCCTACCTGTCAGTGGAGAAAGAAATAAAAACCAAAATTATACGTATGTGGGGAATCAAACCACGGACTCGTCGCTGCAACGCACACTCGTCAGCCAAATGAAAATGAAATACTTTGCGTCAGACATTCATGCTCACGTTGTCAAACCATGCTAATGCATGCACGTCGCCCTCTCAATAAAAGTCCTGCTCATGGTGCAACGCAAATGGCGAGCCCATCACCTGCGCGCCCCGGTGGTGTCTAACATTACTGTTTAGACGTTTGATGGAGGCCTACGCGAACGCTAAGCATGTATTCATCTGGCCCAACACCAACCACTACAAAAAAATACACTTCTGTGATGATACGTGTTTGTCACAGTAGGCCGCGTTTTCTGTCATGCATGTACATCCATGACGATTTTATGACAGAATCATGATAGTCATACCTGTGCTGTCGTAGAAGTGTTCCATGACATTACCAAAATTATCATCATGGAAGTGTCCACTTCCATAACGATAAATCGCGCGTCACAGAAGTGCTTTCGTCAAGGGTGACTGACACATGGCATCCACCGTAACGGAACGCCGTTAAGCTATCGGGTCGGATTTTGGATCCGATAACCCGTTAACAGCCACGACCAATGCCAATTTTCCACGTGTAAAATTCTCATTGGCTGACGGATCCACATGTCAGCTCCGCCTTTGCATAGGTGTCACTCATCCAATGGTCAAGATGGGCCTATGATATGTTGACACGTGGACCGGCCTAAAGTGGCCCACAAAGTTTAAATGGGCCGGCCCAGCCGAAGGCCCATAACATTTAGCGGACCATAATGGGTTGGCCCAGCTAAAGGCCCACAACATTTAGTGGACCATAATGGGCCAGCCCAGCTAAAGGCTCACACAATTTTGCATACCATAATGGGCCGGCCCAGCTAAAGGCCCACAAGATTTTGCGGACCACAATGGGCCGGCCCAGCTAAAGGCCCACAAGATTCTGCAGACCATAATGGGCCGGCCCAGCTAAAGGCCCAACATTCTCTGTCAAATTGGCCCGTCAACGTCCTGGTCTAAACTTGTCATCAATGCAGCCCATGGTCACTTCTGGCCCGTTAACAGTCCACTAAGTAATTGGGCCGAATTACAGCCCGTTGTATTTCCAGCCTGTTAAAGGTCCGACTTCATTTGGGCCCATTTACAGGCCATCAAAACTTTCGGCCCATAAACGACCGTGAAGGACTTGGGTCATATTCGGCCATGTGTGTCATTCGGCCTGTTAGAGGCCCACTATAGATTTGGGACACTTTCGGCCTGTTGTCATTTTTATCCTGTTAACGCCGGACGTAAACCATGGGCCATATGTGGCCCAACGTCATATCGGGGGCATTAACGGCCCATATAAAAATGTCGATAATCTAGCCCGACCGAAGTTCCGGCCTGTTAAAGGCCCGTGTATTAGGTCGGCACATTTACGGCCCGTCCGAATTTCGGCCTGTCAAATATCCGCATCGTAAATGGGCCACCATTTCGGCCTGCTAAGTCCAGTGGGTTATTTGGCACAATCAGGGCCCAATCTCACTTTCGGTCTATTAAAGGCCCATGTTTTTTATGGGCTCAAGATATTTACACCTGTAAACGGCCTATTTTTACTGAGGGCCCAAATTATGTTTAGGCCTATTAAAGGCCCACTATGGGCACAGACCTACCAGAAAAATATGAAAGCTTATGCTGATTTAAGCCCAGATATTTTTAGTGTGCTACATGCCAATTTTAGCCCGTAATCGTTTTTAGCCCAATTGGAATGGGCCCAACGAATGTTGGCATGTTGGGCTCCTACGAAGCTTTCGGCCGAATACATTACTAAGATAAACCTACACTATCAAAAAAAGCGTCGTAATTACTGCAGCCTGTGGCAGCATCATAAATGTTGTATCACAACAAAAAAATTCCAACCATACAACAAAAGGCCTGTTGGCATAAAGTTTACAGTCCTTCCAGATAAAAGCACCATCAGATGTATAGAAGCACAGATCATTTGACCTGAGTGCTAATGTTTCAGGCTGTAGAATCTGATGGAGCAGCACAATCTCCATCTTTTTTCCGCCATTGCTCTTGAACAACAGAGCGAATGTCTGATAGTCTAGTTTCAAAACCATTCATATCTTGACGACATTTCTCAGCCACTATTCTTGTTTCCGAAACAACATCCATTAGGGATTGGACTTGTGTCTGGAGCACAGATATATCACTCTGTCTAGCAGGAAGATTTTGTTCCGTAGGCGATTTGGACGAGGTTACCTTGACAACCAACCCAGAATTACGCAGGAAGGTGCTTTTTGCACTGTTAGTGGAGAGATACTGACGCACTACAGCAAGAGGTGACATTGTGCCTGTAGTAGCCTCGTCACCTTCAGGTGGTTGTGGTGGTTCAATCATTTGTTCCATAGCTTCCTGAAAGTTTGAACTTGTAGATTAGTGTACCAGATAAGTTACTAATAAGACAAAAACAAACAAAGTAGGTTAAACGTTTATACTTAACTTATTTTGGTGAACTACAGTAATACATTAGCATGTATTGTAGTGCCAACTACATAACAAAATCACTTTTGGAACATATGTCCATGTAGCATGCCTATTGTATTGTCTATTTCCTCACATTCGTTGACATATAAGGATAAAGAGACATGGTTTAAAGTAGGATGAGCATAGTATGACATCATTCATATCATGGGCAAACAGATATAAAACAAATAGGCTATTTTCTCATTGTGTGCGCACGTGAACATAACAACTAGATTACAGATCAAGACCAAAAGAATATCCTTCATCTCTTTTAAACCATGTAAGGTGGAATGATATGTTAAGACAATTGTGTATAAAAATGAACAGAATAACTGACATTGGCTGCAAACCAAGTAGTTAAATGAACACATCACAGTACCAATCAATTCAAGGCAGGAGGAGTAAGGACTTACAACAGCGGCTTGAACTGGTGTGCTCATGCCCTTCATCTTGCTAGTGTGGCAATCCTTGAAGATTTGCACTGCATTCGGTTCAGGTTCTTTTTGGTCCGCACGGGCTTTCCTCTATATTTGGAACAAGTCAATATAGATACGATAATATGGCACAAAAAAAGAAGGAATTAGTAGCTATTTACAAGAGCCTCGCAGTGTGCAATATAGCTACGAGATCATGTTGTCTATTGGAATTTCAGTTTAGAACGGTTGGTTTTGTTCTTCAAACAGTTAGCCTAGAAGAAGATACACTTGTAAGGCACATACGTAAATACAAGTTCAATATGTGGTCTGATCAAATACATATAGCCTACCTGATACTTTGGATCAGAACAGTGTTTAACGAGGGCTGTCCAGTCTTCATTTGTAATATATTCCACTGGAGATGTTTGCGCGATTTCATTGTTAGCCTTGCCTTCAAAGTGAGATTTTCTAAGGTGGTACCGATACTGTTGCAGAGCAGACTGAAAAACATGAGTGCATGCTTGTTTAGTTGCATCCTCTTTCAGATCCAACTTGAACCTCATCTGTTGAAAAAAGAATGTGAGTCTTATTAGGAGGAAGCTAGAAAGTATGGGACAGAGCAAGACAATATTACTAATTGCGATTAATAACATTACTTACGGATAAATGGTCAAGGAAGGTGTTAAACTGGGTATTGCCTTTCTCATTCCTATACTGGATCCACGTTGGGAGGATACGTGCATGACACCTAACGGCAACGGCTGCCTCTGATACTAACTTGGCTGACTCTGTAGCATCACGTGGCCTTTTTAAACCTGCCTCAGAAAGGATCTCCATTCTTCCTCCTTCAGATTTTGTTAATCTGTCAAGCATTATCCCTGATGTCTGTTTCCGCTTGCACCGTGGTGCTAGTTCAACAACGAATATGCAAAGTGTTAGTGTACATCAAACTGTGAGAGTACATATAAAGGAGCATGCAACTGCAACTTGACTCGGTCAGGTACTGTCTTGGTGTTGATGCTCACGAGGTTCATCTGATCTTGCCAAGTCCTGTTGTGTCAGTAGTGCTTCGGAAGTAGTGTTAGGTGTGAAGGCAGATTGGGAACTGGCTAGTTCCGGAGCAAACGAACGAGTAACTGGTTGAGATGCTGGTATAGTTGAAGTGGATGTTGCGGCTGGTGGAGTAGGTGATACTGTGTTTGTCGATTTAGCCAGTGGACTTGGACCTTCTACTGCACTATAAGTACCAGTTGAATCTCGATGGCAGAACCTTTTCCGTTTCACCCGACGAGTAACAACACTCCCTACTATATTATTTTCCTTGCTCTTTTTTGACTTTGCCATGTCAAGCTATACCCACAACACAAAATAATAAAATCACTCTTCAGAACTCATTGATGCATGATACAGACAAGCAATACTTTGATGTAAGACAACCGTATGAGGATGGAATATGTAAGAAAAACAGGATGACATGACATATTCGCAGCTACGATGTGCAAACTAAGCAGAAGGATTTTCAAGAAAATAGAAGTAATGCAAGCTAGACACCATATGAAAGATGCAACCAATATTACTCTGCCAAGTTAAAAGTGTCTTGTCATAAGTGGTAATTCGAAAAATTAGAAGCAGTACAACGTAGAAATCAATGCAAGATGCAACCACTATCAAACTGCCATGTTAAAAGCGTCCAATCACGAGTTACTGATGCGGGATACACAATAGCAGTACTTTGATGTAAGAACATGGTATGATAGATAGATGCAATGTATTCTAGACACGGAAAGTCATGTCATATGCACATGTATAACATATAAACTCAGCAGGTGCAATTTAATCAAGATAGAAGAAATACAGGCTAGACAACATATGCAACATGAAACCAATTATCACATTATCAACTTAGAGCAAGCACCTGCGATGGTGGAGTACGGGAGATGAACTCATCATGTAGACTTGGGACTTCAACTTCATTAGCAGTAGAAGTGGCAAATCTAGAGAGTCTCTGTTTTCGTCGGTGCGGAGTACCACCAACATCCCCTAACTTACTCTTTTCCTTCCTATTTTCTGATATTGCCTTATGAAGTCAAAACCATAAGAAGATGAATAAAATTAGCTCTGCATAACTGGTTGATGCATGATACAGACAAACACTACTTTGATGTAAGGCAAGCGCGGGATAGGAGGATGGAATATACACAAAAAAAGACAGCGTTTCATATTCACACGTACGATAGGAGGATGGAATGTGTATGAAAAAACAGTAAGCGGAAGGCATTTCAACAAAATTAGAAGAAATGAAAGCTAGGCACCATATCAACATGCAACCAATATCACTCTATCAGGTAAAAAGTGTCTCGTCGTAAGTGCCATTTCAAGAAATTAGAAGTAGTACAAGCTAAAAGACAATGCAAGATGCAACCTACATCACAGTCCCAAGTTAAATGTGTCTTATGGGTAAGTGATCGTTGCAGGTATAAGTTGTAAGCTACGCAGATGCAATTCTACATAATCAGAAGCAATACAAACTAGACATCATACGGAAAATGCAACCACGTATAACAGTTCCAAGTAAGAGTAAGCACCTGTGATGGTCGAGTAGGGGAGATGTGCTCATCATGTACACGTATGTTCTAGAAACAGGAACATGTGTCATATTCACAGGCATTATGTGTAAACTAAGCAGATGCAATTCAAGTTTGAAGCAATAAAAGCTACACATCATACGCAACATGCAACCACATATAATAGTGTCAAGTTAGAGCAAGCACCTGTGATGGTGGAGTAGGGGAGATGTGCTCATCATCTACACAGCTACGTTGACTGTCTAGCCTTGCGTTGTCTTGCGAATCTTGTTGGGAGGATGGCAGAGTAGAATCTATAGAGAATCTCCGTTTCAGTTGCTCGGAAGGACCACCATCATCCAATGCCTTGCCAATTTCCTTCAGCTTTATTGATTTTGCATTGTGAGGTCATACCGACAAGAAAAAGGAATATCATTCGCTCTTCAGAACTCATTCATGCATGATACTAACGAACACTACTCTGATGAAAGGAAAAGTCATGATACGAGGATGGAATATGTACGAAAAATGGGATGGCTTGACATATTCACACCTATGATGTGGTAACTAAGCAGAAGGCACTTGAACAAACTATAAACACTGCAAGACACCATATGGAAGGTGCAATCAATATCACTCTGCCAAGTTAAAACTGTCTCATCATAGGTGGCGTTCATAAAACTAGAAGCAATACATGCTAGAAATCATATTCAAGACGCAAACCAATATCACACTGCCAGCTTAAAGGTGTCCCATCATAAGTGGCTGATGCAGGATACACAAGAAGAGTAGTTTCATGTAAGAACGTGGTGTGATGGACAGATATAGTATGTACCAAAAACAGGAAAGCGTGTCATATTCACATGTATCATGTGTAAGCTAAGCAGATGCAGTTTACACTAATTAGGAGCAATACGAGCTAGACACCATATGCAACATGCGACCAGATATCACACTGCCAAGTTAGAGCAAGCACCTTGGATGGTGGAGTAGGGGAGCGGAGACTTGGACCTTGTAATGCACTATCAATACAAGGAGAATCAGTACAGATGCTCTGTTTACGTTGCTGCAGAGGACCACCATCATCGCCTTGCTTACTCTTTTCCTTCCTCTTTCTTGATTTTGCCTTGTCAAGTCAAACCCACAAGAAAAAGGAATAAAATTTTCTCTTCAGAACTTATTGATGCATGATACTGATGAACACTACTTTCATGTAAGGCAGCCGCATGATAGGAGGATGGAATATGTATGAAAAACAGGACGGCGTGACATATTGACATGTATGATGTATAAAGTGTAAACTAAGCACAAGGTGCTTGAACTTGTTAGAATCGATGCAAGCTAGAAACCATATGAAAGATGAAACCAATATCACTCTGCCAAATTAAAAGGGTGCCCTAACAAATGTATTTGACCAAATTAGAAGCAATACATGGCAACAGGCTAGAAATAATATGCAATATGCAACGAATAAAGGTGACTCATCGTAAGTGATTGATGCAGGATACAGAAGAGAGGTAGTTTCATGTAAGAACAAGGTTAACACATAGATGTAGTGTGTACCAAAAATAGGAAGGCATGTCATATTGACAGGTATAGTGTGTAAACTAAGCAGATGCAATTTACCCTAATTAGAAGCATTACAAGCTAGACACTGTATGCAACATGCAACCACATATCACACTGCGAAGTTGGAGCAAGCAACTGTGATGGTGGTGTAGGGGAAGTGCGGTCTTCAGGTACAGAGCAACATTCAATATCTTCATTTAGGCTTGCTGTTTCTTGAGAATCATGTGGAGAGGATGAAATTGCATTCTTTATAAGAGTATTGCGTCTCATATTAACCCACGCGCGTGACTGTCTCATCATAAGCGATAGACGCAGGATACACAAGAACAGTAGTTTAATGTAAGAACATGGTGTGATAGGCAGATGTAGTATGTACCAAAAACAGGAAGGCGTGTCATATTCACATGTATAATGTGTAAGCTAAGGAGATGCAATTTAACAAATTAGGAGCATTGATGAGGGATACACAAGAAAAGTAGTTTGATGTAAGAACATGGTTAATAGAAAGACGTAGTATGTACCAAAAACAGGAAGGCATGTCATATTCACAGGTATAATGTGTTAACTAAGTAGATGCAATTTACCCTAATTAGAAGCATTACAAGGTAGACACCATATGCAACATGCAACCACATATCACACTGCCAAGTAAGAGCAAGCACCTGCGATGGTGGTGTGGGGGAATTGCGGTGACCAACTAGAGAGCTACGTTGACTATCTTCATTTAGCCTTGCTGTTTCTTGAGAATCATGTGGGGAGGATGACACTGCACTCTTTAAAAGAGTAGGGCGTCTCACAGTAACCCACTCGGGTGACTGTCTCATCATAAGTGATTGACGAGGGATACAAAAGAGCATTAGTTTGATGTAAGAACATGGTTAATAGACATATGTAGTATGTATCAAAAACAAGAAGGCATGTCATTATCAAAGGTATAATGTGTAAAGTAAGCAGATGCAATTTAACCAAATTGGAAGCAATACAAGCTAGACACCATATGCAACATGCAACCACATTTCACAGCGCAAAGTTAAAGCAAGCACCTAGGATGGTTGTGTGTGGCAATTGAGATCATCAACTGTAGAGCTACATTTACTGTCTCCAACTGCTGACACTGCACCCATTAGAGCGCTGAAACGCTTAGTGCTTATCTTCGAATTACACTGGAGCGACTTCTGTCTTTTCTTTTCTGCATTCATCAACACTGCGTCAGAGTCTGAAATACCCATGCATAAAAAAACAATAGTGTGAGTATGGGTGAAGTGTGTGCACAATTAGTACGGTGTAAAGGTAGCAGATAGCAGGTAGGTGAGAAATAAATGACGGGAGCCATATGATAGATCTACAACATGCATGGCACACTAAATTACTACATGATTCTATGAAAATAATAGTCGACTGAAAGCAAATAGGTCAGTCCATTTTTTCTGCACCGTCCGATGTACAAAGAACGGGCAGATCGCCTTCATCTACCTCCAGCCAGTTAGTGTTGACGATCTTCCTCGAAACGCCAGCGACCATCAGTGTTGACGATCTTCCTCGAAACGCCAGCGACCACCGGCCCCGTATTCCTCCCCTGCATGCGCCCTCCCCTCGACCTCACTGCACTGCCGTGCTTGGCACCGCCCCCCAGCCATCCATTCAAGCCACGCCGACCTCCAGATCGGGCGCAAGCAGCTCCTGTGCCCCACACCCCTATGATAGACACCGATGCGCCGCTTCCCGGGGAACAGGCGGACTAGGTGCTCCGCGCGCCTAAGCGGGTGCTGCTTCTTTTAGTTGTGGTTTGACTGACCCTGAATTGAAATCCAGGGGGGTTACTGACCTCTAGCAAAGGTGAAATAGTAAAAGGGAGGAAACATTGTGCATTTAGTATCACGAAGAAGATGCAGTAAGAAGCGCTCAACTAGTTTCTTTCGTGGGATGAATACGGTGTGAGTGGTGACGTAAGATTTGCACGAATAAGGGAAGAGGAGTACCTCTTTCTGCTGGCAGTGCTGTGTCCTCCTTCTGTTTTTCCGACGATCTTCTTGTTGTTCGCCAGAAACCAGAAGTTGTGCAGGACGGTGCAGCCTTGGACGAACCCATGGCCAAGTTGTTGAGTGTGGTGCGGTGGCCGTCTGTCGGCGGCGGGGAAGCAGATCCGAGCTGGCCAACGACGGCGTAGCGGGAACAGCTTCGGCGCGGTGGACGGTTGCGATAGTGGAGCCGCAGAAGTGAGCGCGCAGGACGGCGTGGTCGGAGTGGTTCTGGTACGACGCACGTCGGCGTCGGCGTCATGGAGGCAGCTCTGCCTCGGCTTCAGCTGCTAAGTCCTTGAGGGCGTTGCGGTTGCGGTTGCGTTAGACGACGATGTCGGTGTACCGGTTCCGGCGTGATGGAGGAGGGTGGCGGTGGATTGGCTGTTATGGGGTGGAGGACGGAGGAGGCTGGGGTTTCGCGGCTGGTGGAGAGGGCGTTTTCGCGCCCACGGAGTATGAATGGGGAAACGGAGGGAGGCGGGAACTAAGGAGGAACAATGTTTTGGTTTGAGACGCGCTTGTTTGAAATTTGGGGAAAGTTACAAACTTTGCCCTCATCTAAAATTTCAGACATATTGCGGGTTGGGGTTAGGACAGTCATGTCAGGTGTCCCAAATGTGGGCAGGATAGATTTCGGCCGAGCGCATGGGTGTTTAGGCGCCCACGGCGTATGAATGCTTCTCGGAGGCGGTTGAGACTGGCGTCTTGATGAAGTTACAAACCTACCCCGGTTTAGACTTTGGACATCGGGCCGATAGGCTACACGGGCCAAAGTCAGGACAGTAATTTCCTACCACCAAAACATTAGTCTCGCGCGGTTTCGGGTGACTAGAGGCCTATTTGGCACTTCGTTCAATATTTGGGAGCAGAAGCATTAACGTTTTCGGTTCTCTTGAATTGAACTTTCAGGATTTGTCAAACTTCACAAATCTTTACTCTTGAAAATCCTAAAGCTACGATTATTTTGGAATGGAGGGGGTACATTTGAATATACATTGTACACGAGTATATATTAAAAAAATATGCAACTTACCTCAGTTCATGCATGGTTCCAGATATAATCTCCTTGGTTGCAAAAAAAGTTAGATATGTGTATGAATATATATAGCATGTTCAAACTCACAACAAAGATTGATGCCCCCTTTTACATCTGATTTACAAATGCCATTATCTCGGGTTCAAATAGATGAATGCACTTCCTATGAATTCGAATCTTCGAAACCCCCTTTATGTTGAATTCACATGTATTTTATTTCATAGCTAGCAATTTGGAATGTATCCATGCAAGTGACAAATGTATAAAGTGCTTCACACTAACAACATGGAGTGCACTAATTAATGTTTATATATGAATTACAAAAGCATCCATTGCCTGTATTTCAAACCGCTCTCACTCTATGGATCGATAATATGAAATAAACACATGCACATGCTAGAATTCAATAGAGTATGGGTTTCTGATAGACCGATTTTCATCCATACGCAATTTTGCAAAATTCATGATCTCATCAAAAAATAATAATGCCATTTATATTTTAATTTAATGCGTAGAACCGCCTTTTACACATAGATGCACTATGCCTCGCCCCGTTCTCACAAACGTGTTATATATCTCTCTATCTAACGCATAAGTGCACACACTTTATATGCATCAGCATTTCTCTTTCACGCATGCTCACAATCTCTCTCAGGGTGTCGGGGTGTCTCACGCACATGCTCTCTCTGTTTCTCTCTCTCTCTCTCTCTCTCTCTCTCTGACTACTATGTACCACTCTTTTCACTAATCTCAGTTGGAAAACACTATTTCTCTCACATGCATATATACACATGCACGGTCTCTACTAGCCCTCTATACGCACATATATGTGCCTACGTGTCTCGCGCACGCACATTATCTTTAGGCCTCTCTCGCACACATTGCCCCTCCCGACACCCTCTCTCTTAGTAGTTGGCAGATATGATTTCATCATAACATTCGGTAGGATATCCATGGCTGTTAGGCTAGATGGTAATGCGAGGCAAAGTTTTACCCTAGTTCGGATCAGACCCTTGCAGTTGAAGAAAGAGCCTACTCCTGGTACTGTATATTAGTGATAGGGGTGTGTACAAAGTACACGTGAATACCAGGCATTGTGCGTGTGTGTATACTATCGACGAACTAGCCCCCAAGATTATATAACATACTAAGGGCCTAGGGTTACAAATCGTATATAGTCGGCTTATCACCAGTGGGGATAGAGTCCTCCGCGACTCTGGTAGCTTCGTGGTGTACCCCGAGTCCTCCACATGGGTCTTCGTATAACACGTCTCGGTCCAACCTATATGTGGCGCAGGATGGAACCGACCCATGAGTCTTCATGTTGACCCACCACAACTAGAAATGATGTGCCCACCACACCACACACGCAATCGGCCACTAAGAAAATAAGCATATACAATAGTACAACGGTATCTAGCTCACGATACGTCTCCATATTTTGTTGATGACACTGACGGACTTTGCATTTGATGCGTGCTCCGTATTTTGTTGACGACACTTACGGTCATTGTATTTGAAGTGAAAGCACGATATGGTCACTGGACTTCAGAATAAGCTCATCACGGTCACCACATACATTTTGTCGTGCTAACCAACATGTGGTTGGATGGTTAGAGGACAGTGGTTTCTCGAGCCCACCAAGGTTAAAGTCCCGGTGCTCGCATTTATCTTGTGTTAATTTCAGTATTTTCCGGTGATGTACGTTCAGTGGGAGGAGACGTTCCGCTCGACTACGAGGCACCTATGGTGACTTCGTAAAATCTCAAGATCATATATGCTGGCCCACTCTCTCGAAGGTGCTCATAGGGGTAGGGTTTGCGTGTGTGCGCTTATAGCAGTGAGTGCTTGCGCGTATATATGAGCCCTTGCGTCTGTACTGTGTTAAACAAATACATGTCATGATTATACGGTCACTGGCTCACCCATACAACTCCGTATATTTTTGGTGACACAATCAATTGACCAGTCAAACGGTGCAACTAGTGTTGCACCATCGGGGCACGTAACCGTGGGGCCCACCTGTCAGCCCGTATATGAAAGAAAGAAATGGTAGTTTGAGTTTGTACTGTGTTAATAAAATATAAGTACATTTTAGGGTGATCATACGGTCACTGGCTCACCATACAACTCCGTAATTTGTTGATAACACAATCAATTGACCAGTCAGACGGTCCACATTCAGAAGCGCACATTACCATAGGGCCCACCCGTCAGCGCGTATATGAAGGACAGAAATGGTAATAAACTAGTGGTCGGTGGATATTCGAAGTCGTGAGACCTCTGGTTGGCAGTCACCGGCGGTTGGGGGCGTTCATTGGGTGGTCGGGTGGGGATCCCCGGAGAAAAAGCTCGACGCGCGGGGAGGAGGGGGCTAGAGGGATGGCCGGTGCGGTGGGGAGTGGTTTCAGGGTGGGCGGGCCGGCCGCAGGCGGCCGGGGCGGGCGGTTCGGCCGGTGGTGGCTGGCGGCTCAGGGGGGGTGGAGTTTTTTGATAAACTAGAGGCCCTTGATTTCGTATCCAATGGCTGGAAAATCTAATGACCAGAGATGAAAAAGTCATTGACTGACATGTAGCCTCACCCCGCACGTACACATGCACACACGCCAGACACGCACGCATGTAGGCATGCAACACTGACACGTACACATAACGTACACACGCACGCATGCTGGCGTGCAACACTGACACGTACACATGCACTCACGAACACACGCACATACGCACCCATGCATGCAACACTGAAATGCACCCTTGCATGCACGCAACACTCGCACACCTGCATGCACACAGCACACGACGCAATACACACGCTCAACCTATACGTGCATGCACCCTTTGTTAAGGACATGGATTGTTACGGGTATTAATCAATCTTATCTGTGATAAGCAGAACATTGATGTTTGCAGCGGTCTTTATGAATCACAACGTATTGAACGGGCTAGCAACATAGTAGGCTTAACTACATGAAAAAGATTACGTCACACTCAATGAACAATCATCGGTTTATGAAATGCCCGCTTCTGACCGCCCTGGCCCACCAAAGGTTCCTCTGCTGTGCGCTGCCTGCGTTGGGTCACTGACATGCAGGCCATGCACCCAAAGAGCCCACACGTCAGTGGAAGAACAGCGTGGTATCCTAGGTCAGAGTCGAGGGTGCCACTCGCAGCACGCCCGGCTGAACACGCCTCCGTGCCGCATTCAAACGCCTCCATGAAACCCGCCCGTGTGGAAGCCAAGAAACCCACTCTGGACACATGTCTGTTCATGACCGGGCTGACATTAAACGCAACGCCGGCCGAGCTCCTCCCGTACGCCATCTATTTAATCTCCTATTTAAACGAGGCCAAACGCCGGCCAAGAATCGCACACCTCTACCGCTCCCCTATCTCCTCCACCATTTTGTCCACTCTTACAATGGCTTACGAAGAGTAGTTATTCCGCATCTAAGCCGGCTGGGTAGCCTGCCGGATACGAGCTATGCAGCTCACCGATCCACCTCCCTCCCCTTGCCCGACGGAGCCAGTTGCCGCCCCAAGCCAGCGTGCGGTTCAGCAACTCGCCGCTCCAGGCCAGATCGACGAGGAGCGGCGCACGGACATCGTTGCTATCATCCACGCTGCTGCCTCGTACTACGTCTCCCGTTTCTATGGCCGAGACTCCCATGCCGGCGGCCGCGCCATGCAAGTAGCGACAGAACCTGGGTGCATGGAGAGCGACGAGTCGGTCGCCAGCGCCTCCGCGTCCGCCGCCATCATCGAGGAGAAGTAGAACACTGGAGGCCGCCGCCGCTTGGATCCCATGAAGGCCACTGCGGAGGCGACACCGACGTACACAGCAGGTGTCTTGCCGGATCCTTTTGTTGTGAGGACCTTCGTCGACCCCGCATGGGCTCCATGGAAGAGGGAAATGTTAGGATGAACTTGAGCCGGTGCCGGCCATGGCGAAGTAGTGGCCGGTGATGAACTCGAACCGGTGCCGGGCACCATCATCTTCGGCACCAGCCAATGATATCAGTTGGGCAGTGGGGAAGCGAGCCATCCTTTGCACTCAAGCATATACCTCCAGGGCTCCCGGCAGTCCGGTGATCGTGTTGCCGGACATGAGGAACACGAATCGATCGGCGGGCAACCATTTAGGCCAGGTATTATATACCTATGCTGTCCAGAACTAGCACCGCATACTTCATTTGAATGTAATGAAATCTGTCATGTTTGTGTGAAAATCCATTATTTTATATGATTTCCGTCGTTGTTTATATGAAATATCAGTTTGTCTACGTGTTTGCGTGAATTTCGTCCGGTTGGTTGAGTTGTTGTCATAATGTGTGCGGCTACGGTTGGATGGCGTAATTTGTGGGTCGCCGGTCGGTCTGCGGGCGGCTCGAGCGGCGTTGTGGGACAAAAAAACACAGCTCGTGCGAGCTCATCTCCAACGTGCGTGCTGGAGGATGCATGACAGCATGAGCACCCAAGCCATTCCTCGTTCATCGGTGGCAAAGGCACCGGTGGACAAAAGGGTCGCCAATATTTTGGCTACCCCGGGCAAGATCCAAACAACCCCTCCCAATAGATTCAAATCCCTCGTTCGCCGTGGAATTTTGCCATGTGTTGTTTTCATGGACTAGCAAGATGCCCGTGCATTTCACGGAACATCAAGATGCATTTTTTTACAAACTCACGCATGCATGCAAGGGATAATTAATGTCCTCCATTGCTAGTACCACGAGGCAAACACCATTAATATTGCATCGATTAGAGTTAGTGGCCTTGTATATCTGCAAATTGTAATTTTGATAGTGGCCCCTTGTATATAAAAATGGAGGGAGAAAGATGAGAGATAAGGTGAGGAGGAGTGGGGCGTGGTGGTGACTGGTGGTCGGACTGGGCGGAGGCATGGGGATGGACGGCGCATTATGTCTAGGTTTGTATCTCTCTCACACACATCCATGTAGGTGGGGGACATGCACAAAGAGAAGAGGTGCACGCATGGCGCACGTACTCCCGTCTCTTTCCCAACCACACCCACATGGTACACGGTGGAGCTCATTTCTGTATGAAAAGGCAGCCCACGTGGTAATTTGACACGTGTACTGGTTGTCCACTTGGTGGAGGGAGGATCGTCTACCATGGGTGAACAAACAAATTGCGACATGATGTGTTATGTTAGAAAAAGAGGCAAACCATGTGGGGCCTACCTTAGAGGCAAGGCTCTATACACTGGAGTACTTTTGATGTGTCCTGTCAGCTCGCAGAACGAGGAGAAGCTTGCTTAGTACGCCGTCTCCCCCGCCCACGGGCGCGGTGGCTCGCAAGATGAGGTGAAGCTTGCTTACGAGTAGTAGTAGTAGTACTCCTACTATTCTACACCTTACGCCCGCTCCCTCGCCCACGCGCGCAGTGGCTTGCAGCACAAGGAGAAAATTTTACTACTCCCTCCGTTTACTCCTCGTCCCTACTACGTACCTTGGTTAGTACTCCCTCCATTTACTTATACAAGGCCACTATGAAAAAAAATACATTTTGCATCTATACAAGGCCACAAATAGTAATCGAGACAAAAGTTACTCCTCCCTCCTTTCCAGTTTATGGCTCAATTTCAAAATCTCTCCAACCAAGGTAGACGGTGAGTGGTCGAATTAATTTCGTAGTTTGCACAAGTAATTAGTACGCTCATTTTTCTCAAGAAGTTATGTTTACCGAGGCATTAATTAGAACGAATGCATGAATGACCACTAAATTTCCATGAACTTGTACATGCATTGGTTAGTTTCCTCTTGACACTGCTTGCGTCGGGTGGTCTAACGCACCTCAAAATCCAACATGTAATGGTACTACTACGAGTAGTAGAATTGAGACTTATCAAACGGAAAAACGAATGTTTTTTAGATGAGCCCTATAAACCCTCGTGGGTACGTACTCCATAAAAATAGATTTTTCCAAAACTAAGTCGCTCCCTTTCATGAATTCTGTAGTATACTCCTCCGTCGACGCTCCCTTTCATGAATTCTGTACTTCCTGTCGCCGACATGTGGGACATATAGCAACCGGGTCGACGTTTCAAGCACCAAATAACAGTGCAGAACAGCAGGGGGGACGCACCCCACTCGTACCGGCCCAGTAGTAGTAATGAGCAATGAGACGTCAAATCACAATGTCTCACCTTCCCAGACGGACGAAGCAACCATTACTTCACACTTCGGTTCGACATCATCTCAAACCACGTACTAGTATTGCTTCTGCCTCAAGAGGGACACGCGCATCACCTTGGTACATCATGACACGTGGGACCGCATGACAGGCCATGTTCCCCCGCCGATCACTCGGTAAAATCACCTCATTTTTACTATACTTCCTCCGTATCGGTTTACTACATGGCATGCACGTCGTTCTAGGTTGAGAATTTAACTGGCTATATATATATGTGATGAACAGTACTCTAGCCTTTTAAAAAATGTATACTTTTGTACAGTAGTACTATCGATGGATTGGGCCATGGAGCAAAAATTGAATTTAAAAAAAGGTGGTACATATAGAGAGCGCTCGTCGCCAAATTATGCATATAGTGCTATTAAAAAAGCTAGTATGTGCTTAATTGGGGTGCTAAATTCTATTAAAGAAATACTAGTAGTATGTACATACTGAAGAGTTAAAGTAACGAGAAGAAACATAACATAGTTCTGCTGGGGGCTCAGCACAACACACCCCTCAAATTAAACTAAGCACACCTGAAATTAAACTATGCAACTAATCCAGTAGACACTGCATTAGAAGTTTAGAACCACCATGAGCAACGACACTGCCACCTTACTCGGAGTCCTCGTCCACGTCCTCGACTTCGTCCTTGTCCCTCTTCCTCTTGGTCGATACTTCTTTGCTTGAACCGCCAACTTGGCTGTTGCTCTTCATCCAACCCTTGTAGATATTGAAACAAAGGTAGCCATCCATTGCAGCGTAGTGGATGTGGTCTATATCTAGTACATTCCGCTGCCATGCATGACGATGAAACGTGTAGTGAGGTTTCTCCAGTTTACGATACGAAGGATGAACCATGGCTCCTGCCAGGGTCAGCATTGAGGGCTGACGAGAGGGCACCAGCCGATTCTTCTGGAGGTCGAAGGGGTTGCCTACAACGAGGCCTATCCGACCCAGGACTTCTTTGTCGTTCTTAAAGTCTACCATAACGAATTTCATTGTTTTTTCCTCGAGGAAGTTCTTAAAATCCTGGCGCTCAACGTCGGCATGGCATATGTGGTAGACCAAGCAAACGTTATGTACACAAACCTGGATCACGATGGGCTTCTTCCTCTCTACATCCTTTAGATCCTTCTCTCGTCCCAAGATTGTGGTGTACTCAACATCTAGCCCAACGACCCACTCATCATCTGAGTTTTCGAACATGCGTCTGAAGCGAGAAAGGCATCCTTTCACCGTCGCGGAAGTACGGGTGTAGATGACGTCGAACTCATCGCCGGTGATGGTTCTAACCTTGTACTCACCGCCGATCGGGGAGATTTGGGACGCTATGGATTTGGGAGGAGGGTTAGGATTAGTGGAACCGCCTTAGTATTAAAGGACGTGCGGGGACGAGTAGGAGCAAACTGCCAGCGTGCGAACGGCAGGGTAGTGGCTTTCCATTCTCCCGTGATATGGGCTTCCGAGAGCCCTTGGATCTGAGATCAAACGGTTGCATGGCTTGACACTAGACCTATGGGTGAATATCCTATCCTGGAGGGTTATTCTGCAAATTTTCAGCAACTTAGCATGCGACCGTTTGATGTTAGATCCAAGGGCTGCCAGCAGCCCGTATCATGGTCGCGCCTACCACGACCGTCGCGTCGCTCGTGCGGTCGCGCCCTTGGAGATTTAACACGGTGCGTTAGGCTATCTGATGTTGGCATGTCATACATAGTCATCACTTAGTCACTCATACTACAACAAGGTTGGCTATAAGGTTGGCTATAAGTGTATTTTTTTTACTCCTCTCTATCTCTTTCTTCGCACTCCCTCCGTCCCATAATATAAGAACGTTTTTGACACTAGTGTAGTGCCAAAAAGTTCTTATATTATGGGACATAGGTAGTTACTAGTATTTATTGCATTTGCCAAGGAATGACCTCTTCCAATGAAATGGTGTTGCTAAGTTTGCTTCATTTAATTAGCTATAGACTCAAAATTGTCTTTTCACCTAGGTACACGCGCTTAGCACCGTTTCTTCCTTGGGTCACCAAACTAGTCTCTCTCTTCTTGATTAACTTGCCACATCAGACTTTATGCCTATGTGGCAAGCTTAAGCACCTGTAGGAGCAAGTAAGTACAATAGTGTGCTTTACATGGCATTTTTCCATATGTGGAGGAAAGAGAGGCAAGGAAAAAGTGGAGAAGTGGGCTCTCATGCAATAGCCAGCCTCTACTACATGGTGGAGCATTGGGAGAGGCACATGTATGGAGGTGGTCAGGAGTTGGGAGACTCACGTCGGTCGTAGCGCCGCAGTTAAAATGATAATGGCAAGTCAAATCACGGGGCCCCACCAGTCCAGCAGTAACTCGCTATCAAATCACATAGCCCTACGTTTGCAGCAGCCTACTCCCTCGTCTTCTTGCGTCTCTGTCGAACCGACTAGGCGGAACTGCCCCGCCGCCTACCGCGCAGGAAAAGCCCCGCCCTCGACTTTTAAATACAACTACTCCCTCCGTCTAGGTGAGTAAGTCATCTTACGAAAACGAAATTATCCCAAAATACTAAGGCGCGGTGCATTAATTTCTACCTCGTTTCTTATTTCTTCACATATCAACCAATAAGAATCCAATGATATACTTTTTGTGACATAGTAACTCATATTTAGTTAGTCAAATGGATGACCTAGAACTACGTGCAGGCCCTATAAACCGAGACGCCTACAAATAAAAAACCGAGATGGAGAGGGTAGTTCAGCACGTATCTTTTGAGATCAATATAGTCGGGATTCACCAAGGAGCAAAACCAAGTGGTGGCTGCTCCTGTCGTGTTGGCGTAGCAACTCAAGCAGGGTCAGTCCGCACACGAAATGGCAACACACTTAACAGGACCCCTTTGGCAGACATGTGGCTCATCCACCATCTTGTTCCACGTGCGATGCGCCAAATTATAGTTCGAAGCAGCGGTTGGAATTGGGGGCACCCCGGTCATAGCGCCGCAGTAGTAGATAATGAGCGATGAGGGGTCAAATCACAAAGCCCCACCTTTCCCGCATTAAGCTGGACGGACGAAGCAACCATAATTTCACTCTAGGGCGCAAGAGCATAAAGAAAAGAGAAAACAATGATGTGTGCGGCAGCTACCTAGGGCACCCTAGGGTAGGGGTCTCCACTACAGATCCTTTTTTTAAAGCGCCTCCACTACAAATCGGCTTCTCCCTCGTCCTCTTGAAGAAAATCGATGATGAGTGCGGCGGTAGGGTTTGTAGGAGTACTACGGCGTGCGGGGCCACGTCGTAGTAAACGGCTTCGAGTCGACGCCTTAAATATGTGTGGGTCGCTTAGTTTTACGGGAAAGATGCAGCATTTTGGGTTCGGGGACCAGTGGAGATATAGTACGTACAAAAAATTGTGGACGTAGGTTCGACCGAAAGGCAATGATGCATGGGCCCTGCATTTTGATATACCCGGGGCCGCGTGAAATTTGCTACTCTACTCAAAACTAGTAAGGTACACATGTGTTGAACGCATGAGATTTCGAAACCAAATTATGAATAAATACACACTATAGCATGTAAAGCTTTGAGTCATATATGCATGATGTAGATGTTCGTTTAGTTCTTATAGTTCATCTCATTCAAAATCAATTAGTTTTATAAAAATGTTAAGATTCATGGGGTTGTGCATTGTGAATCATAAAGTAAAAAACAAATAATGGCAATTTATTTAGAAAAAATAATCAATTATGATACAAAAGATTCTAGAACAAAGGAGAAGTGCTTGTGTTTTGAGGTTTGTGCATTATGCTTAAGTTCAACCATGGAGTCTTCTAAATTGTACATGTGGCAGATCTGGTGGAATGTTGATGATATCCAATGGCCATTAGTGCTCGGATTTGCCCATCTCTGCACTGTCGGGTTAGCTTCATCCAGCGACCATCTTTCAAAGTTATTGACACACTATATAGTTCTTGTGCCATAGTTGCATGTTTTGGAAAAAAGCTACTAGTGGGTTGTACTATCTATTTAGGAATAGAAGATGTATACATGGAAGTGGTAGGGAAAGAGATGACATGGGATGTCATTTGGTTCACATCATAGGAACTTTTCTATTGAATCTACAGATGACATGTATCTCAATTCCTATGAGGAGGGATTAGAAAAGAGATGTACTTTGGTTCATATCATAGGAACTTTTCTATTGAATATACGCTAATGTTTATTTTCCTTTGAAATTAAGGGAGTATAGGAATCCATTCATATGAACCAAGTGGCTCTAAAGCTATAGAAATGATATCGTGTTTATTTCCATTGAAATGTAGAGTATATGAATCTATTCCTATGAACCAATTGGCTCTAAAGGAAAAAATCCTATAAAAATCATATCATATAGAGTTCCTATGATATTCCTCGACACTAAAGGATGGTTGAAATTGCTGCGGGTGATACGATGGTCTTTCTTTGTAGACTCCTCACCCATATTTATAGTTGCCTCTCGAAGATGAATGAAATGATATATACAAGGTATTCTTCTTGTGCAATTTGGTACACGAAAACTCGGTAAAAGTTTGCAAGGTTCGAATTTTCAATAAAGCTATATGCACTGCATTTCGGAAAGGAGGGAGCATATGGCAGTTGCTAACACTCATGTGGAAGATTTGTGTGTAGGAGGAGTGGCTGTTTTGTTAAATGACATGGCAAAACTGACACTGTCGGATGCCGATCTAACGGTTCTTACAGCGTTCGTCAGGAAAAGGCTTGTGGCGAACGTTTGTCGGATAATGATTTATGGACACATGCATTGCGATGATACGTGCCCCCCTCTCTCTCTCACGCACACGCACCCTCACGAGTCACGACTCTCTCGAGTCCTCTCGCAGACTCGCACGTCACACCCACCGTCTATCTGCAGGTAGACGTCACGCACATATGTGCTCTTCACACCCTACCCTCAGAACGTCTAAAAAACAAAAGACGGCACGCACATTTTATTTTAGCTCACACGTCACACACTTATACTACTCCCTCCGTTCGGAATTACTCGTCCAAGAAATGAATGTATCTAGATGTATTTTAGTTGTAGATACATCCATTTTTGTGACAAGTAATTCCGAACGAAGGGAGTATTACTCTTGCGGTGAACGTTCTTTGGGCATAGTATATTGTACCCTCACGAAGAGAAGCGGTGCACGCACACACTAGTTCTCTCACACCCACTCGCGAGTACACGCAGGAGCACATTTTTTTGAAGCTGGTACAACAAAATCACTCCACTATATATAAAAGCAGGAGCCTTAGCGCTTGCTTTACTAGGGTTCCTCTCGTTCACTCTCTCATGCTCTCCAGATCTAAGCAAGACATAGGTGGCCACACACTCTCTCTCAGCTCATGGATGGTCACAAATCCGGCCAGACAACCTCGACCGGGGCAGGGGTGTAGGTGCATCGTTCACGCTATCGTCGGCGGCGAGGGAGGAGACCAACGGCTGCCCGCGCGTCCTGATCGGCGGCCGTGCCGTTCTCTCCGAGAAAGCGCCGGCTCGGGAGGGCCTCCGACCCCTTCTTCCTCCCTGCGGTATTGTGGCCAAGATGCGGCCTCCCGACACCGTCTTTGCCACATGCCGACGACCCTCAGGTATGTATTCCTTCGAAACCTGCCTTGCTCTACTGCCCTAGCTCTCCCCCCTTCGTGTGGATCCTTTTCTATTTCCGTCCGCTGTTCCAAAGCCACCTAGACTTCTACTATTATTAGAAGTAAAGCTAGTTCATATAGTCGACTCAAAGTGTTGGTTCAAACAGGGAAGAAAGTGGGAAAGCTGTAGCAGGAATCTAGGACTTGGTTCTAAGAGGAAACGGGGGAAAGTAGTAATATCTGTCATTGTTTAAATAACCGTATTTCGTATTTGCGCAAACAGGGATGTCTGTCTCCATATCGTTTCGGGATGTCTGTCTCTGTATCATTTCTATCCGCGCAATCAAAAGCACACACCTCAGTTTTAGTACAACTGCACAAAATGAGATGGCTATCCCTCGTTGCCGTCGTCTAACCTCCCGTCTTCAAGGTATCCCTACATTGGTAGTAACTAAGGTAGAATGACCAACGCAATCTAAAAGAAGCTGATTCGTACATTTTACTTCCTGATTGCAGTGCAGGGATGAGCGAAAACAACTGCATCCTAGTCCGAAATGCACTTTCTACCAGTTCATCCATGGACCGAGGACTAGCTGGCACGGCTGCATGGCGGTTTTTTGGACAGGTGCGCGGACAAGAGGCATTGTGGTCTGCTTATTTCTGCAAATAACGGTGCTTAAATTTAGTGGAATGCCAAGCATTTCAGCTGGTCAGTACACTGCATGGTTCAGTTCAGCATTCCAGCTGAGACCACAATTATAATTGGTTATTCTGGAATGAGAGAACCTAACCTTGGATGGTGGCAACAAGAAAAAACCAGAGTGAACTTCAGGAAATTTAAGCCTGCCGGGAGGCCCTTTGCTCAGAGAAGCCTTGCTTGTTTTTTCCTGATTTGTAAACCTTCTCACAACTTTGTCTTTTGTTGAGAACTAGTATATGTTTGTTATGTTCTATGAATCATTGAGATGTATAAAATTGCTTAACTTATGCTTTTCAAGTTTTTTATGAAGATGAGTTTAATGTGAGTGTTCCACATGAGCGCTGGACTAGCGTGTGAGCGTTTGGAATTTATTACATTGTGGCCTCAATTAACTACATGAACCACTGTAACAAGATACATAGTTGCTTATATGTCAGACAGCAGATTGTTGATTGTTAGCTGGTCGATAGCCTAGTGTTGAAGCGAGCTGAGCCAATGTGCCGTGTTTTGCACAACTGCTTACAAGTGGGGTAGCACCAACAGTGTTTAGAAGTAATTATGTATACGTCGGCGCACGGTTCTCGAACGAGTGCTCTATTTCATCAAAACACACACTGCTCGTATGATAAACCGTGACAACTTATGTCTTACCATGCCATATTCATGAAAAAACTAGTGATGACACATCTGTTTCGGCAACAATTACGATGGTTCTCACATGATTCACAGGCACACAAAAGTAGCAGCAGTTCCCATAGATGGATTCAAACAGAGTACTAGCCCCAGAGGGGTCGATAACAGGCAAGGTTCGGATAATTAGACACAATCCAAACTACTATTAAACACTAGCTGGGGCAACTATTTCATGCCTCAATCTAATTTGGGCTGGACACAAGACGGACCTTGCCACGAACATCATCGAGGATGTCCCGCGGTAGCTCAATCCTATGAACCTTCATGAAGACAACCTTGTGGCCTTGCCACTGATAAACTTGTTTGTGGTGGCATGCCACGTCATCTTCCTGCGTAAGCTTGACAAGAACAGTATGCCTCACAAACGAAGGAGTAGCTTTGAACTTCTTCTGCTTCAGTACACCCTGGACAACACGCCTGACAACAGTGAGGCTGGAATACAACTCTTCATTGGTATAACCGCAAATGGCTTCCAGGATCCAACAGCCTAAGAACTTTGTTTTCCCAGTGCGTATATTCAGGTCGTCCGCCTCATAGCGAGTGACATGTACAACCACACAATCCTTGTCTGCATCAGGGCTCTAATTGAAACAAAAACAAATTCTGAATTACTTTTCAGTCTAAGAAACACAAGTTATTTAAACCACTATGTATAGCATGGCATCGAAGCTAATAAAATTTTGCATTATTAATCACCACATACTTCCTTTTCTAAAAAAATCACCACATACTTAGATGAAAAACCACAATCGAGATCGGCAAAGAAGGAAATCACCTTGG
>NC_041381.1:362352791-362382553 GCF_002162155.2 Triticum dicoccoides | reverse complement strand
GCGTTGACCATCTCAGGAGTGGCCGTGAGCGTATCTGGGGTCGGCTCGGTGGTTGCCTCCTTCTTCTTGGAGCTCTCTGTCTCGTGGGGATCAGCCTCCCGCGTCTGCTCCAATATCGGCAGATCTTTTCCTAGTTCTCCTTGGTCCATCATGAAACTGACGAATACTAGGAGATCACTGAAAGGAAAACACAATCGCAATGACAATGAAACAAAAAAGAGAGTGAGGATCGGTTACTGCTTTGCAAAAGTTCTTTTTCTCTGAACGAAAATATACCAACATCACGGATCCGCTTACCTTCCCTTCGTTGGGAGAGAAGAACAGTGGCAGATGCGAGTGTTTCCTTTCTTGAAGACGGTGAGGGAGAAGGGGATTCTGCGAAGAGTGAAATGATGGTTGCTTCGTCCGTCAAACTTAGACTGTGGGGAGGTGGGGTTTTGTGATACGACGGCTCGTTACTGCCGCGCTACGACCGGGGTGACTCTCCGCCTGCATACTGCCTTCTAATTTGGTGGATGGCATTTGGGCCCACGCGCTGCATGGCCCGCATGTCGGTGAACAAAAGTATAATGGCATTCAGTAGAGGGAGACGTTTCAATGACCTAGGAGGAGCCAGAAGCGGTAGAGTGTCTCCACTATACTAGTAGTAAATGTTTTTCTGGGTAGCTGTAGAGTGTCTCCATTGTACTAGTAGTAATTGTTTCTCTGGGCCCAAGACAAAACAGCCAATCCACACTAGTAAATAGTAAAATCAATTCAAAAGGAGCTACCCACACCCAGCACACCCCCCCCCCAAAAAAACATGGGTGCTCTTCTTCCCCTCGCTCCCACCCACCTCACGTCAGCTCGCTCCACTCGTACCCCCAAATTCCTCACCTCACTCCTACAGAAAACCCCAGGTCCCCTTCTTCCTCACTCCTATAGAAAACCCCCAGCTCCCCTTCTTCTTCGCTCGCACTACAACTAGGCTCGTCATTTGTTACTCTACTCAAATCCGTGAGCGCGGCGCGACGCCCTCGAGGAAAATGGAGACGGCTGACCCCAGCTCCAAGAAGATGAGGCTCCCGCCAGCGGCGATGCCTGTTGTAGATCCCGTACCCGGCAGCGCGGGGAGAAGCGGCGACCCCGCCCCCACCAGATCCCAAGAACCCGTAGAATCTCGGGTGGACCGCATCAACGATCTCCCGGATGCCATCCTTGGGGAGATCATCTCGCTTCTCCCCACCAAGGATTGCTGCCGCACCCAAGTCCTCTCAATTCGGTGGCGCCCTCTATGGTGCGCCTTGCCCCTTAATATTGATTGTCGTCAGCTATCTCTCTTCAATGATTTTGAAATCCCCAGAGCCATCACCTCCTCCCACCAGGGCTCCGTTCAAATCCTCTGCATCCCGTCATGCTACCTGAGCAAGCATACCATGCCCTGCACGGTGGACGCCTGGCTGAAATCCCCTGAATTCACAGAACTACAGCTGCTTGAGTTCTACTATTCCCCTGGAAATCACATACCACATATCGAATGCCATGAACTTGTGCCCTCAGCACCGTTGTCCATCTCGCAGTTTTCCTCCTCTCTCCACACCGCCACCTTTGCATTGTGCTACCTACCAGACAATCTGGTACTAAACCTTCGACTCCCATTTTTCAAGAAACTTTCACTTGTGCGGGTTCATATATCGGAGGCCTCATTGCACAGCATCATCCACTCCAGTTGCCCTGCGCTGGAGTGCTTGGTGCTTGTTTTCACAGTTAGAATCGGTTGTCTCCAAATAAAGTCACCTAACCTTGTAAGAATTGGAATTTCTTTTGACGGAAGGCAGCTCATCAGCCAAGATGCCCCTTCACTTCAAAGGTTGATCCTTGATTCTAGTTATTCACCGTTGCAAATAACCGTCCTCTCTGCGCCTAAACTGGAGACCTTGGGTGTAATACATGATCTCTGTGCTCATTTCAATATGGTGTTTGGCTCCATAGTTCCTCAGGTACTTTATATTATCATCTACACTTGTAACCATAAGCTGCATTTTAAATTTCTGCGCATAATTTATATATCATCTTGGAGTACACATTTTGTACTAATATTATGTTCTATGCTCAATGAAGAGTTTCTCCACGGATGGCCTATCAATGGTGCTGGATTCTGTCAAGATCTTATATATCCAAATGAATAGTTTTGATCTGAACAAGATTATTGGCTTGCTACAATGCTTTCCATGTCTAGAGAAGTTGTATATAAAGGTGATAATTTCACGCACATTGGAAGCCCGCATATAGTGTACTAGAATTAACCGTTCAGCTGTTGCTCTTTCGACACTCTTCTTTTAGACCTTAACTGTTTTCAATCTTCATGTCTACTTAGGCAACAGGACGGGGTAAGAAAGTTATAACCAATCGGTGGATTCGTAAGCATCAGGATTTTCTCACTTCTCATGAGATTCGATTGAAGACAATAACGATAGAACGATATGTAGCCAACCGTGCAAACACAAGATTTGTCACATTCTTCCTGCTGAATGCGAGGTTACTATTGTCCATCAGGCTTAAGTTTCTCAGCAGCATGGTTTTGACGGATGGGTATGTCGAAGAGCAAAAAAAGGAGTTTCAGGTGGGCAAAAGAGCTTCTGGACGTGTCGGGCGTCTATTTACAACATATTGTGGTCATAATCTAGTAAATTTTACGACCCAGGATGTTCATTCTATGGACCTGACCGATCCATTTGACTGTGACTGTTGAAAACAGTGTTGGAGTTAGATGTTGTTGCCCTTTTCAATCTGGTTTTTTGTAAACCTGATGAACAATTAACCCTCGTGCTTTTGTACAGTTTGTAAGCTGGAGTTAGATATTCCTGCCCTTTTCAACTCGGCTGTGACTGTCATATTTTCTTTGAAACAAGGCAAATGGCTTGCCATTCGTTTAATTTAGAGTGAAATATTTTAACAAATCCCAACCAAGGGAAAGAATATCACTCTCGCCGGCTGCTTGAGCTCACTGTGCATTACATAAGCCAAGTGATTAGCCAGCACCAGCACCCACAAACAACTGGCACATCAAATGGGCTTTAAATTTTCATAGGAAAGGCTGCATGACCATGATAGATTTGGATTCTGACATTTGGGACCCGCGAGGAAATAGCCTATCCAAGGTGGTGTCGACTTACTAGCCAGCCAACAAACGATTCTGCCTACCGGCCGTTGGATTGACATCCAACATCTGTCGTGTATCTTCTATCTCTTGTCTTCTTCTTCCTCCAGCCGCCCAAACCAAACCACCCCGTCGGCTCCGCCTGCTCCCGCCTCCCATGGCTGGCTGCGCCTCCGCCGTCCTACCGTACGTACCCTCCAACGTTGGCCAGTCCCTCCCTCTATTCCCCCACACGTCCTATTATTCTCCGGTGACGTCAACCCCAACATGCACCCGCGCCCGAACCAGTCAACCCTCGTACAACCCTCCGCCTGTGACTAGACCGACGCATCTTCAACGGCTCCTGTTCGTTCCGTCCGAGGCCTCGTCGTCGTCCTCTACCTTGCGGCCTTGGTTCGCTCGCCGTGCGTGGTGCGCCGCCCTCTTGCGTTGTCAACGTCGTCAACAACCGAGAGGAACAAGGAGATGACTATACGTGGAGAGGATGACAGTAGGGACCCACCAGCGTCATGGCAGTACGCAAGCAAGTGCCTCTATAGTACGAGCCCAAAAATATGGTTCCTCCTAATGGTTGGACATCTGGGGCTCACGCCACTGTCAACGTAGTCAATAAACGAGAGAATTACACTACGAGCGGCTGACACCAGGGACCCAGCAAGTCGTGCAGTTTTTTTTTGAGGAACAAGCAGTTGTTATTTATACTAGTTTTAGCGACAGATCAGGGTAACAACGGGGCTGTGTGGGGGCTGTGGCCCGTCTAGCCAGGGTTTTATTTATGTTTACCACATCAGGAGCCCAGTTGTGTTTTTTCTTGCTCGAAATGGCTAGCCCAGTTCTATTTTTTAAAGAAATACCCAAACAAGGCCTACTTGCTTTATCGGCCCTGCTAGGCTGCAAATCTTCCAAGACGAGGAGAGTTTCATTCGGTTTGCCCAGAAATGGGCTGTACATTTTTAAAACACATCAAACCAGGAATTAGTTTCAATTTTTTTCATTACAAGATCTTAAATTCCATTGATTTTTATGCATGGACAATTATTTGGATTTTATATTTATATAAATTATTTTTCAAAATAGTTTGAATGTGAATCGACATTTCTGGATTAAAAACAGTTGACCGCACCGAAATATGCAAAATTTTGTATACTTTTTAACCGTTGCCACAATATGGGGTGTAATGCTAACAAAAAGAAGATGGGCTCCAAAAAATTCTTAAGAATTAGAAAATGGGCTGTACATTATTAGAAATAATGGCAGATGGGTTGTATGCTTTTTTCCACAGATTTGAGGCTGACTTGTGCGCCTACTACAGGTTGACGCGTATGCTTTCATAAAAAAGGTTGACGCACACACAATGCCCTGTCAACTTAGTCAACAGACGAGAGCAGTGACTGTTGGATGTCCATCCAATGGCTGTCGTGCTTCTTCAATCTCTGCTCTTCAAGCACACACGAGAATATTCACCCCACGCTATGACTCCCCGGCAACGGCGCCAGAAAAAGGTCTTGATAACCCGCAAGTATACGGGATCGCAACAGTTTTCGATAAGTAAGAGTGTCAAACCCAACGAGGAGCTAAAGGTAGAACAAATACTCTCTCAAGTCCTATCTGCCACTGATATGACTCTACGCACGCTTGACGTTTGCTTTACCTAAAACAAGTATGAAACTAGAAGTACTTTGTAGGTGTTGTAGGATAGGTTTGCAAGAATATAAAGAACACGTAAATAAAAAGTAGGGGCTGTTTAGATAAAGATGCAATAAAGTAAATATAGCGAGTGTGGAAAAGTGGTGGTAGGAGTTGTGAAATTGTCCCTAAGCAACTAACTATGTTACTAGACCGATAATCACTATTGCAGTTCTATTTGAGGGAGAGGCATAAGCTAACATATCATCCTTACTTGGAATTCTATGCACTTATGATTGGAACTCTAGCAACCATCCGCAACTACTAAAGATTCATTAAGGTAAAACCCAACCATAGCATTAAATCATCAAGTCCCCTTTTATCCCATACGTAAACAACCTACTTACTCGGGTTTGTGTTTCTGTCACTCACGCAACCCACCATAAGCAAATCATAAACATATTGCAAACCGTACGGCAGGAATCCCTCACGCTTGCGCGACACGGAGGGCACAATAGGACAGCACCAATAATTAAACATGCAACTCAAACCAATCATAGCAATTCATCAATCACCGATAGGACAACAGAAATCTACTCAGACATCATAGGATGGCAACACATCATTGGATAATAATATGTAGCATAAAGCACCATGTTCAAGTAGAGGGTACAGTGGGTTGTGGGAGAGTGGACCGCTGGATATAGATGGGGAAGGTGATGGAGATGTTGGTGAAGATGACGGCGGTGTTGGTGAAGATCGCGGTGATGATGATGGCCCCCGGCGGCGTTCTGGCACCACCGGAAGCAAGGGGGAGGGAGCCCCCCTTCTTCTTCTTCTTCCTTAACATTCTCCCTAGATGGGAGAAGGGTTTCCCCTCTGGTCCTTGGCTCCCATGTCTTGGGAGAGGCGAGAGCCCCTCCGAGATTGGATCTATTTCTCTGTTTCTGCGTTCTCAGATTCTACCCCTTCACCGTTTCCTTTATATCTGGAGATCCGTAACTCCGATTGGGGTGAATCTTTCGCCCAGATCTTTCTCCTAAATTTGTCTTTCTGGCGCCAAAAGGAGAGCGTCAACCCGGACACCATTTTGCGTTGACTTTACTTCCCAAAAATCATAAATATTCCAAAAAAATCCTCGTCCGTTTTTATCCCGTTTGGACTCCGTTTGATATTGGGTTTCTACGAAACAAAAAAACATGCAATAGACAGGAACTGGCACTGGGCACTGGATCAATACGTTAGTCCCAAAAATAGTATAAAAAGTTGCCAAAAGTATATGAAACTTGAAGAATATTGGCATGAAACAATCAAAAATTATAGATACGACGGAGACGTATCAACATCCCCAAGCTTAATTCATGCTCGTCCTCGAGTAGGTAAATGATAAAAAAGATAATTTTTGATGTGGAACGCTACCTAACATGATCTTGATCATATGTCCAATCATGGCATGAATATTAAGACATGAGTGATTCAAAGCAATAGTCTATCATTTGACATAAAAACAATAATACTTCGAGCGTACCAATAAAGCAATCATGTCTTTTCAAAACAACATGGCCAAAGAAAGTTATCCCTACAAAATCATATAGTCTGGTTGTTGCTCTATCTTCATCACACAAAGTATTTAATCATGCACAACCCCGATGACAAGCCAAGCAATTGTTTCATACTTTAATAATCTCAAACTTTTTCAACTTTCACGCAATAAATGAGTGTGAGCCATGGATATAGCACTATAGGTGGAATAGAATATGATGGTGGAGGTTATGTGGAGAAGACAAAAAGGGAGAAAGTCTCACATCAACTAGGCGTATCAACGGGCTATGGAGATGCCCATCAATAGATATCAATGTGAGTGAGTAGGGATTGCCATGCAACAGATGCACTAGGGCTATAAGTGTATGAAAGCTCAAACTGAAACTAAGTGGGTGTGCATCCAACTTGCTTGCTCATGAAGACCTCGGGCATTTGAGGAAGCCCATCATCGGAATATACAAGCCAAGTTCTATAATGAAAATTCCCACTAGTATATGAAACTGAAAGCATAGGAGTCTCTCTCTATAAAGAACATGGTGCTACTTTGAAGCACAACTGTGGTAAAATGATAGTTACATTGCCCCTTCTCTCTTTTTCTCTCAGTTTTTCTTTTTTTTCTCTTTTTTTCTTTCTTTTTTTTCTTTTTGGTGTGCTTCTTTGGCCTCCTTTTTTATATTTGGGCTTCTTTGGCCTCTTTTATTTTTCATAAACTCCGGAGTCTCATCCTGACTTGTGGGGGAATCATAGTCTCCTTCATCCTTTACTCATAGGGGCAATGCTCTAATAATGATGATGATCACACTTTTATTTACTTACAACTCAATATCTAGAACAAAGATATGACTCTATATGAATGCTTCCGGTGGTGTACCGGGATGTGCAATGATCTAGCATAGCAATGACATCAAAAAAATGGACAAGCCATGAAAACATCATGCTAGCTATCTTACGATCATGCAAAGCAATGTGACAATGAAAGGCTCAAGTCATGTATATGATGATGATGGAAGTTGCATGGCAATATATCTCGGAGGTGGCTATGGAAATGCCATGATAGGTAGGTATGGTGGCTGTTTTGAGGAAGATATAAGGAGGTTTATGTGTGATAGAGCGTATCGTATCACGGGGTTTGGATGCACCGGTGAAGTTTGCACCAACTCTCGAGGTGAGAAAGGGCAATGCACGGTACCGAAGAGGCTAGCAATGATGGAGGGGTGAGAGTGCGTATAATCCATGGACTCAACATTAGTCATAAAGAACTCGTATACTTATTGAAAAAATCTACAAGCCATTGAAAACAAAGTACTACGCACATATTCCTAGGGGGATAGATTGGTAGGAAAAGACCATCGCTCGTCCCCGACCGCCACTCATAAGGAAGACAATCAATAAATAAAATTGTGCTCCAACTTCATCACAAAGCGGTTCACCATACGTGCATGCGACGGGAATCACAAACCTCAACACAAGTATTTCTACTGATCCACAACCACCCACTAGCATGACTCTAATATCACCACCTTTATATCGCAAAACTATTGCAAGGAATCAAACATATCATATTCAGTGATCTACAAGTTTATGTAGGATTTTATGACTAACCATGTGAATGACCAATTCCAGTCATCTCTCTAAATAGATATAAGTGAAGCAAGAGAGTTTAAGCCTTTCTACAAAAGATATTCCCATGCTCTAACCAATATAAGTGAAGCAAAATAGCATTCTACAAATGGCGGTTTTTTATGTGAAGAGAAACAGGCAATCCAAACTTCAAATGATATAAGTGAAGCACATGAAGCATTCTATAAAGCCATACTCAAAAGATATAAGTGAAGTGCAATGAGCATTCTATAAATCAACCAAGTACTATCTCATACCAGCATGGTGCATAAGAGAAAAGTGAAAACTAAATGCAAAAGACGCTCCAAGACTTGCACATAATGCACGAACGAAGCGAATTCGAAAACATACCGATACTTGTTGAAGAAAGAGGGGATGCCTTCCGGGGCATCCCCAAGCTTAGACGCTTGAGTCTCCTTGAATATTTACTTGGGGTGCCTCGGGCATCCCCAAGCTTGAGCTCTTGCCTCTCTTCCTTTTCCTCATATCGAGACCTCCTCGTTTAGACACTTCATCCTCACAAAACTTCAACAGAAAACTCGGTAAGATCCGTTAGTATAATAAAGCAAATCACCACTCTAAGTACTGTTGCAAACCAATTCATATTTTGTTTTTGCATTGTGTCTACTGTAATATAACTTTTTCATGGCTTAATCCACTGATATAAATTGATAGATTCATCAAAACAAGCAAACTATGCATCAAAAACAGAAACTTTCAAAAACAGAACAGTCTGTAGAAATCTGAACATCCACCATACTTCCGGTACCCCAAAACTTCTACCAAAATTAGGAAAAATAAACAAGTTGTATAGAAAGATAGTTCGAAAGGAATCAGAACCAATTGACGTTCCATTTAAAAATGTAAAATCACGCACTACAGCCAAAGTTTCTGTCCTGCACCGTACAAACCAACAAACATTGTAAACATCCTAAAGGCAAACCTTGGCACAATATTTTTATAATAAAATGGAATTATACAAGGGGATAATTATTTTTGTTGAAAAGTTTCTGTAATCAAGATTCACAAAGTTTCCGTGAGCATGAACAGAGTCCAAGGCTAGCTCCCACTTCAACAATGCTTGTCTTTCTCACTTTCACTTTCCTTTTTGAAAAGTTTTTAGGTTCCCCTCTTTATTTTTGTGTTTTTAAACTATATAAAAGCACTCAACAGAAATAAATGACTCTCTAAAACTCCCGGGTTGTCTCCCTGGTAGCGCTTTCTTTAAATCCATTAAGCTAGGCATTTAGTGCTCAAGTAACGAATCCACCCGGATCCCAAGGTATATCAAAGCCAATTTTAATTAACAATGATTTGTAATTTAGTACTGAGCACAAAGTAACATATATCAAGCAATAACAATGTCTAACTCTCTTCCTATGCATCGGCATGTCATAAAAGAACAATTCATGCACACCAAGTAAAGGCCAATGCATAGTATAAGCAGTTTCTTGCAATTCTATCGTGTTGGAAACATAGAGAGGTGGAGAAATAGTTCCTCTCTCATAATAATTGCAAGTAGGAGCAGCAAGCACATGCATATTACATTCATCAAAATCATCATGTGCAATGATAAAAGGCAACACATCAATATAATCTTTAATAAGCACAAACTTGTCCGATATAGTGTAGTTTGGAGAATCCAAAACGATAATAGGACTATCATGTGTGGGTGCAATAGCAACAATTTCATGTTTAACATAAGGAACTATAGCAAGTTCATCTCCATAAGCATAATTCATATTGGCATCAGCATAGCAAGCATCATCAAAAAGGGATATTTCAAACAAATTCAAGGGATCATAGCAATCATCCTTTGGTAAGCATGAAGGGGAATTAAATAATGTATGGGTTGGAGGGTTACTCTCATTAGAAGGTGGGAACGGGTAGCTAATCCGCTCTTCCTCCTTTTGTTCTTCGCTCTCCTCATCATCTTTTTCATCCAATGAGCTCACAGTTTTATCAATTTCTTCTTCCATAGCTTCCTGCAAAATATTAGTCTCTTCTTGGACAGTGTTGACTTTCTTCATAAAAGCATTAATATAGTAATTGTATTCATAATTTTCATAGCAATATCCAAGTATAGCAAGATTTTCCGGCCTATAACCATCATCATCAAAAGCTTCATACTTTTCAAACAAAGCTTCAATATCATAGGCAGCCTTAAAAGCAACAAATTCTTCTATTTGTTCCACATCATAGTAATCATATATACCATTAGCATAAGAAGCTAAGGTTTCATTATCATTAAATTTGCATGAAAAGGGGAGGTGTGGAGCCTCTATCCTAGAGCAACAAGTAATATCATATCTCAAGCATAGATTCTAGGCATACCAACGCAACATAATAAATTGATCCCATAATAGTTTCCCTTTTTGTGTCGAGCGATAATCCGTAAAGTATTCACGTTGATCCAACGTGTCTCCCATTATAAAGTTGAATGGGGTTTTCTCAGGATTATCAAAGTAGTACACAATATCTTTCGCATAATGAGAATCGAGGGTTTTAGGAGTTACCCCATCCTCATGAGTAGCAAGTACAGCTAATATTTTTGGTATTTTGCGTTCCATATCCATAACTAAAGATAGAGAACAACTTAGAACAGCAAATAAAAATTACTTAGTGATAAAGAAAACAAGCACACACGAGAATATTCACCCCACGCTATGACTCCCCGGCAACGGCGCCAGAAAAAGGTCTTGATAACCCGCAAGTATACGGGATCGCAACAATTTTCGATAAGTAAGAGTGTCGAACCCAACGAGGAGCTAAAGGTAGAACAAATACAAGCTAGACATCATACGCAACATGCAACCACATATAATAGTGTCAAGTTAGAGCAAGCACCTGTGATGGTGGAGTAGGGGAGATGTGCTCATCATCTACACATCTACGTTGACTGTCCAACCTTGTGTTGTCTTGCGAATCTTGTTGGGAGGATGGCGGAGTAGAATATGTAGAGACCCCTTGTTTGAGTTGCTCCGAAGGACCACCATCATCCACTGCTGGACTAATTTCCTTCATCTGTAATGATTTTTCTTATGAAGTCAACCCGATAAGAAAAAGGAATAAAATTCGCTCTTCAGAACTCATTCATGCATGATACTGACGAACACTACTCGGATGAAAGGCAAACACATGATGCGAGGATGGAATATGTATGAAAAACAGGATGGTGTGACATATTCACACCTATGATGTGGTAACTAAGCAGAAGACATTTCAACAAATTAGAAGCACTGCAAGCTAGACACCATATGAAAGATGCAACCAATATCACTCTGCCAAGTTCAAACTGTATGGCGTTTCAACAAATTAGAAGCAGTACATGCTAGAAATCATATGCAAGACACAACCAATATCACAGTGGTGACTTAAAGGTGCCTTATCATAAGTGACTGATGCGGGATATGCAAGAATAGTAGTCTGGTGTAGAAACAGGAACACATGTCATATTCACAGGCATTATGTGTAAAGTAAGCAGATGCAATTCAACAAAGTTAGAATCAATACAAGCTAGACATCATACGCAACATGTAACCACATATAATAGTGCCAAGTTAGAGCAAGCACCTGTGATGGTGGAGTAGGGGAGATGTGCTCATCATCTACACAGCTACGTTGACTGTCTAGCCTTGCGTTGTCTTGCGAATCTTGTTGGGAGGATGGCGGAGTAGAATCTATAGAGAATCTCCGTTTCAGTTGCTCGGAAGGACCACCATCATCCAATGCCTTGCCAATTTCCTTCAGCTTTATTGATTTTGCATTGTGAGGTCATACCGACAAGAAAAAGGAATATCATTCGCTCTTCAGAACTCATTCATGCATGATACTAACGAACACTACTCTGATGAAAGGAAAAGTCATGATACGAGGATGGAATATGTACGAAAAATGGGACGGCTTGACATATTCACACCTATGATGTGGTAACTAAGCAGAAGGCACTTGAACAAATTATAAACACTGCAAGACACCATATGGAAGGTGCAATCAATATCACTCTGCCAAGTTAAAACTGTCTCATCATAGGTGGCGTTCATAAAACTAGAAGCAATACATGCTAGAAATCATATTCAAGACGCAAACCAATATCACACTGCCAGCTTAAAGGTGTCCCATCATAAGTGGCTGATGCAGGATACACAAGAAGAGTAGTTTCATGTAAGAACGTGGTGTGATGGACAGATATAGTATGTACCAAAAACAGGAAAGCGTGTCATATTCACATGTATCATGTGTAAGCTAAGCAGATGCAGTTTACACTAATTAGGAGCAATACGAGCTAGACACCATATGCAACATGCGACCAGATATCACACTGCCAAGTTAGAGCAAGCACCTTGGATGGTGGAGTAGGGGAGCGGAGACTTGGACCTTGTAATGCACTATCAATACAAGGAGAATCAGTACAGATGCTCTGTTTAGGTTGCTGCAGAGGACCACCATCATCGCCTTCCTTACTCTTTTCCTTCCTCTTTGTTGATTTTGCCTTGTCAAGTCAAACCCACAAGAAAAAGGAATAAAATTTTCTCTTCAGAACTTATTGATGCATGATACTGATGAACACTACTTTCATGTAAGGCAGCCGCATGATAGGAGGATGGAATATGTATGAAAAACAGGACGGCGTGACATATTGACATGTATGATGTATAAAGTGTAAACTAAGCACAAGGTGCTTGAACTTGTTAGAATCGATGCAAGCTAGAAACCATATGAAAGATGAAACCAATATCACTCTGCCAAATTAAAAGGGTGCCCTAACAAATGTATTTGACCAAATTAGAAGCAATACATGGCAACAGGCTAGAAATAATATGCAATATGCAACGAATAAAGGTGACTCATCGTAAGTGATTGATGCAGGATACAGAAGAGAGGTAGTTTCATGTAAGAACAAGGTTAACACATAGATGTAGTGTGTACCAAAAATAGGAAGGCATGTCATATTGACAGGTATAGTGTGTAAACTAAGCAGATGCAATTTACCCTAATTAGAAGCATTACAAGCTAGACACTGTATGCAACATGCAACCACATATCACACTGCGAAGTTGGAGCAAGCAACTGTGATGGTGGTGTAGGGGAAGTGCGGTCTTCAGGTACAGAGCAACATTCAATATCTTCATTTAGGCTTGTTGTTTCTTGAGAATCATGTGGAGAGGATGAAATTGCATTCTTTATAAGAGTATTGCGTCTCATATTAACCCACGCGCATGACTGTCTCATCATAAGCGATAGACGCAGGATACACAAGAACAGTAGTTTAATGTAAGAACATGGTGTGATAGGCAGATGTAGTATGTACCAAAAACAGGAAGGCGTGTCATATTCACATGTATAAATGTGTAAGCTAAGGAGATGCAATTTAACAAATTAGGAGCATTGATGAGGGATACACAAGAAAAGTAGTTTGATGTAAGAACATGGTTAATAGAAAGACGTAGTATGTACCAAAAACAGGAAGGCATGTCATATTCACAGGTATAATGTGTTAACTAAGTGGATGCAATTTACCCTAATTAGAAGCATTACAAGGTAGACACCATATGCAACATGCAACCACATATCACACTGCCAAGTAAGAGCAAGCACCTGCGATGGTGGTGTGGGGGAATTGCGGTGATCAACTAGAGAGCTACGTTGACTATCTTCATTTAGCCTTGCTGTTTCTTGAGAATCATGTGGGGAGGATGACACTGCACTCTTTAAAAGAGTAGGGCGTCTCACAGTAACCCACTCGGGTGACTGTCTCATCATAAGTGATTGACGAGGGATACAAAAGAGCATTAGTTTGATGTAAGAACATGGTTAATAGACATATGTAGTATGTATCAAAAACAAGAAGGCATGTCATTATCAAAGGTATAATGTGTAAAGTAAGCAGATGCAATTTAACCAAATTGGAAGCAATACAAGCTAGACACCATATGCAACATGCAACCACATTTCACAGCGCAAAGTTAAAGCAAGCACCTAGGATGGTTGTGTGTGGCAATTGAGATCATCAACTGCAGAGCTACATTTACTGTCTCCAACTGCTGACACTGCACCCATTAGAGCGCTGAAACGCTTAGTGCTTATCTTCGAATTACACTGGAGCGACTTCTGTCTTTTCTTTTCTGCATTCATCAACACTGCGTCAGAGTCTGAAATACCCATGCATAAAAAAACAATAGTGTGAGTATGGGTGAAGTGTGTGCACAATTAGTACGGTGTAAAGGTAGCAGATAGCAGGTAGGTGAGAAATAAATGACGGGAGCCATATGATAGATCTACAACATGCATGGCACACTAAATTACTACATGATTCTATGAAAATAATAGTCGACTGAAAGCAAATAGGTCAGTCCATTTTTTCTGCACCGTCCGATGTACAAAGAACGGGCAGATCGCCTTCATCTACCTCCAGCCAGTTAGTGTTGACGATCTTCCTCGAAACGCTAGCGACCATCAGTGTTGATGATCTTCCTCAAAACGCCAGCGACCACCGACCCCGTATTCCTCCCCTGCCTGCGCCCTCCCCTCGACCTCACTGCACTGCCGTGCTTGGCACCGCCCCCCAGCCATCCATTCAAGCCCCGCCGACCTCCAGATCGGGCGCAAGCAGCTCCTGTGCCCCACACCCCTATGATAGACACCGATGCATCACTTCCCGAGGAACAGGCGGACTAGGTGCTCCGCGCGCCTAAGCGGGTGCTGCTTCTTTTAGTTGTGGTTTGACTGACCCTGAATTGAAATCCAGGCGGGCTACTGACCTCTAGCAAAGGTGAAATAGTAAAAGGGAGGAAACCTTGTGAATTTAGTATCACGAAGAAGATGCAGTAAGAAGCGCTCAACTAGTTTCTTTCGTGGGATGAATACGGTGTGAGTGGAGACGTAAGATTTGCACGAATAAGGGAAGAGGAGTACCTCTTTCTGCTGGCAGTGCTGTGTCCTCCTTCTGTTTTTCCGACGATCTTCTTGTTGTTCGCCGGAAACCAGAAGTTGTGCAGGACGGTGCAGCCTTGGACGAACCCATGGCCAAGTTGTTGAGTGTGGTGCGGTGGCCGTCTGTCGGCGGCGGGGAAGCAGATCCGAGCTGGCCAACGATGGCGTAGCGGGAACAGCTCCGGCGCGGTGGACGGTTGCGATAGTGGAGCCGCAGAAGTGAGGCGCAGGACGGCGTGGTCGGAGTGGTTCTGGTATGACGCACGTCGGCGTCGGCGTCATGGAGGCAGCTCTGCCTCGGCTTCAGCTGCTAAGTCCTTGAGGGCGTTGCGGTTGCGGTTGCGTTGGACGACGATGTCGGGGTACCGGCTCCGGCGTGATGGAGGAGGGCGGCGGTGGATTGGCTGTTATGGGGTGGAGGACGGAGGAGGCTGGGGTTTCGCGGCTGGTGGAGAGGGTGTTTTCGCGCCCACGGAGTATGAATGGGGAAACGGAGGGAGGCGGGAACTAAGGGGGAACAATGTTTTGGTTTGAGACGCGCTTGTTTGAAATTTGGGGAAAGTTACAAACTTTGCCCTCATCTAAAATTTCAGACATATTGCGGGTTGGGGTTAGGACAGTCATGTCAGGTGTCCCAAATGTGGGCAGGATAGATTTCGGCCGAGCGCATGGGTGTTTAGGCGCCCACGGCGTATGAATGCTTCTCGGAGGCGGTTGAGACCGGCGTCTTGATGAAGTTACAAACCTACCCCGGTTTAGACTTTGGACATCGGGCCGATAGGCTACACGGGCCAAAGTCAGGACAGTAATTTCCTACCACCAAAACATTAGTCTCGCGCGGTTTCGGGTGACTAGAGGCCTATTTGGCACTTCGTTCAATATTTGGGAGCAGAAGCATTAACGTTTTCGGTTCTCTTGAATTGAACTTTCAGGATTTGTCAAACTTCACAAATCTTTACTCTTGCAAATCCTAAAGCTACGATTATTTTGGAATGGAGGGGGTACATTTGAATATACATTGTACACGAGTATATATTAAAAAATATGCAACTTACCTCAGTTCATGCATGGTTCCAGATATAATCTCCTTGGTTGCAAAAAAAAGTTAGATATGTGTATGAATATATATAGCATGTTCAAACTCACAACAAAGATTGATGCCCCCTTTTACATCTGATTTACAAATGCCATTATCTCGGGTTCAAATAGATGAATGCACTTCCTATGAATTCGAATCTTCGAAACCCCCTTTATGTTGAATTCGACATGTATTTTATTTCATAGCTAGCAATTTGGAATGTATCCATGCAAGTGATAAATGTATAAAGTGCTTCACACTAACAACATGGAGTGCACTAATTAATGTTTATATATGAATTACAAAAGCATCCATTGCCTGTATTTCAAACCGCTCTCACTCTATGGATCGATAATATGAAATAAACACATGCACATGCTAGAATTCAATAGAGTATGGGTTTCTGATAGACCGATTTTCGTCCATACGCAATTTTGCAAAATTCATGATCTCATCAAAAAATAATAATGCCATTTATATTTTAATTTAATGCGTAGAACCGCCTTTTACACGTAGATGCACTATACCTCGCCCCGTTCTCACAAACGTGTTATATATCTCTCTATCTAACGCATAAGTGCACACACTTTATATGCATCAGCATTTCTCTTTCACGCATGCTCACAATCTCTCTCAGGGTGTCGGGGTGTCTCACGCACATGCTCTCTCTGATTCTCTCTCTATCTCTCTCTCTGACTACTATGTACCACTCTTTTCACTAATCTCAGTTGGAAAACACTATTTCTCTCACATGCATATATACACATGCACGGTCTCTACTAGCCCTCTATACGCACATATATGTGCCTACGTGTCTCGCGCACGCACATTATCTTTAGGCCTCTCTCGCACACATTGCCCCCCCCCGACACACCTCTCTCTTAGTAGTCGGCAGATATGATTTCATCATATCATTCGGTAGGATATCCATGGCTGTTAGGCTGGATGGTAATGCGAGGCAAAGTTTTACCCTAGTTCGGATCGGACCCTTGCAGTTGAAGAAAGAGCCTACTCCTGGTACTGTATATTAGTGATAGGGGTGTGTACAAAGCACACGTGAATACCAGGCATTGTGCGTGTGTGTATACTATCGACGAACTAGCCCCCAAGATTGTATAACATACTAAGGGCCTAGGGTTACAAATCGTATATAGTCGGCTTATCACCAGTGGGTATAGAGTCCTCCGCGACTCTGGTAGCTTCGTGGTGTATGCCGAGTCCTCCACATGGGTCTTCGTATAACACGTCTCGGTCCAACCTATATGTGGCGCAGGATGGAACCGACCCATGAGTCTTCATGTTGACCCACCACAACTAGAAATGATGTGCCCACCACACCACACACGCAATCGGCCACTAAGAAAATAAGCATATACAATAGTACAACGGTATCTAACTCACGATACGTCTCCATATTTTGTTGATGACACTGACGGACTTTGCATTTGATGCGTGCTCCGTATTTTGTTGACGACACTTACGGTCATTGTATTTGAAGTGAAAGCACGATATGGTCACTGGACTTCAGAATAAGCTCATCACAGTCACCACATACATTTTGTCGTGCTAACCAACATGTGGTTGGATGGTTAGAGGACAGTGGTTTCTCGAGCCCACCAAGGTTAAATTCCCGGTGCTCGCATTTATCTTGTGTTAATTTCAGTATTTTCCGGTGATGTACGTTTAGTGGGAGGAGACGTTCCGCTCGACTACGAGGCACCTATGGTGACTTCGTAAAATCTCAAGATCATATATGCTGGCCCACTCTCTCGAAGGTGCTCATAGGGGTAGGGTTTGCGTGTGTGCGCTTATAGCAGTGAGTGCTTGCGCGTATATATGAGCCCTTGCGTCTGTACTGTGTTAAACAAATACATGTCATGATTATACGGTCACTGGCTCACCCATACAACTCCGTATTTTTTTGATGACACAATCAATTGACCAGTCAAACGGTGCAACTAGTGTTGCACCATCGGGGCACGTAACCGTGGGGCCCACCTATCAGCCCGTATATGAAAGAAAGAAATGGTAGTTTGAGTTTGTACTGTGTTAATAAAATAGAAGTACATTTTAGGGTGATCATACGGTCACTGGCTCACCATACAACTCCGTAATTTGTTGATAACACAATCAATTGACCAGTCAAACGGTCCACATTCAGAAGCGCACATTACCATAGGGCCCACCCGTCAGCGCGTATATGAAGGACAGAAATGGTAATAAACTAGTGGTCGGTGGGTATTCGAAGTCGTGAGACCTCTGGTTGGCAGTCACCGGGGGTTGGGGGCGTTCATTGGGCGGTCGGGTGGGGATCCCCGGAGAAAAAGCTCGACGCACGGGGAGGAGGGGGCTAGAGGGATGACCGGTGCGGTGGGGAGTGGTTTCAGGGAGGGCGGGCCGGCCGCGGGCGGCCGGGGCGGGCGGTTCGGCCGGTGGTGGCTGGCGGCTCAGGGGGGGTGGAGTTTTTTGATAAACTAGAGGCCCTTGATTTCGTATCCAACGGCTGGAAAATCTAATGACCAGAGATGAAAAAGTCATTGACTGACGTGTAGCCTCACCCCGCACGTACACATGCACACACGCAAGACACGCACGCATGTAGGCGTGCAACAATGACACGTACACATAACGTACACACGCACGCATGCTGGCGTGCGACACTGACACGTACACATGCACTCACGAACACACGCACATACGCACCCATGCATGCAACACTGAAATGCACCCTTGCATGCACGCAACACTCGCACACCAGCATGCACACAGCACACGACGCAATACACACGCTCAACCTATACGTGCATGCACCCTTTGTTAAGGACATGGATTGTTACGGGTATTAATCAATCTTATCTGTGATAAGCAGAACATTGATGTTTGCAGCGGTCTTTATGAATCACAACGTATTGAACGGGCTATCAACATAGTAGGCTTAACTACATGAAAAAGATTACGTCACACTCAATGAACAATCATCGGTTTATGAAATGCCCGCTTCTGACCGCCCTGGCCCACCAAAGGTTCCTCTGCTGTGCGCTGCCTGCGTTGGGTCACTGACATGCAGGCCATGCACCCAAAGAGCCCACACGTCAGTGGAAGAACGGCGTAGTATCCTAGGTCAGAGTCGAGGGTGCCACTCGCAGCACGCCCGGCTGAACACGCCTCCGTGCCGCATTCAAACGCCTCCATGAAACCCGCCCGTGTGGAAGCCAAGAAACCCACTCTGGACACACGTCTGTTCATGACCGGGCTGACATTAAACGCAATGCCGGCCGAGCTCCTCCCGTACACCCTCTATTTAATCTCCTATTTAAACGAGGCCAAACGCTGGCCAAGAATCGCACACCTCTACCGCTCCCCTATCTCCTCCACCATTTTGTCCACTCTTACAATGGCTTACAAAGAGTAGTTATTCCGCATCTAAGCCGGCTGGGTAGCCTGCCGGATACGAGCTATGCAGCTCACCGATCCACCTCCCTCCCCTCGCCCGACGGAGCCAGTTGCCGCCCCAAGCCAGCGTGCGGTTCAGCAACTCGCCGCTCCAGGCCAGATCGACGAGGAGCGGCGCACGGACATCGTTGCTATCATCCACGCTGTCGCCTCGTACTACATCTCCCGTTTCTGTGGCCGAGACTCCCATGCCGGCGGCCGCGCCATGCAAGTAGCGATAGAACCTGGGTGCATGGAGAGCGACGAGTCGGTCGCCAGCGCCTCCGCGTCTGCCGCCATCATCGAGGAGAAGTAGAACACTGGAGGCCGCCGCCGCTTGGATCCCATGAAGGCCACTGCGGAGGCGACACCGATGTACACAGCAGGTGTCTTGCCGGATCCTTTTGTTGCGAGGACCTTCGTCGACCCCGCATGGGCTCAACGGAAGAGGGGAATGTTAGGATGAACTTGAGCCGGTGCCGGCCATGGCGAAGTAGTGGCCGGTGATGAACTCGAACCGGTGCCGGCCACCATCATCTTCGGCATCAGCCAATGATATCAGTTGGACAGTGGGGAAGCAAGCCATCCTTTGCACTCAAGCATATACCTCCAGGGCTCCCGGCAGTCCGGTGATCGTGTTGCCGGACATGAGGAACACGAATCGATCGGCGGGCAACCATTTAGGCCAGGTATTATATACCTATGCTATCCAGAACTAGCACCGCGTAGTTCATTTGAATGTAATGAAATCTCTCATGTTTGTGTGAAAATCCATTATTTTATATGATTTCCATCGTTGTTTATATGAAATATCAGTTTGTCTACGTGTTTGCGTGAATTTCGTCCGGTTGGTTGAGTTGTTGTCATAATGTGTGCGGCTACGGTTGGATGGCGTAATTTGCGGGTCACCGGTCGGTCTGCGGGCGGCTCGAGCGGTGTTGTGGGACAAAAAAACACAGCTCGTGCGAGCTCATCTCCAACGTGCGCGCTGGAGGATGCATGACAGCATGAGCACCCGAGCCATTCCTCATTCATCGGTGGCAAAGGCACCGGTGGACAAAAGGGTCGCCAATATTTTGGCTACCCCGGGCAAGATCCAAACAGCCCCTCCCAATAGATTCAAATCCCTCGTTCGCCGTGGAATTTTGCCATGTGTTGTTTTCATGGACTAGCAAGATGCCCGTGCATTTCACAGAACATCAAGATGCATTTTTTTTACAAACTCACGCATGCATGCAAGGGATAATTAATGTCCTCCTTTGCTAGTACCACAAGGCAAACACCATTAATATTGCATCGATTAGAGTTAGTGGCCTTGTATATCTGCAAATTGTAATTTTGATAGTGGCCCCTTGTATATAAAAATGGAGGGAGAAAGATGAGAGATAAGGTGAGGAGGAGTGGGGCGTGGTGGTGATTGGTGGTCGGACTGGGCGGAGGCATGGGGATGGACGGCGCATTATGTCTAGGTTTGTATCTCTCTCACACACATCCACGTAGGTGGGGGACATGCACAAAGAGAAGAGGTGCACGCATGGCGCACGTACTCCCGTATCTTTCCCAACCACACCCACGTGGTACACGGTGGAGCTCATTTCTGTATGAAAAGGCAGCCCACGTGGTAATTTGACACGTGTACTGGTTGTCCACTTGGTGGAGGGAGGATCGTCTACCACGGGTGAACAAACAAATTGCGACTTGATGTGTTATGTTAGAAAAAGAGGCAAACCATGTGGGGCCTACCTTAGAGGCAAGGCTCTATACACTGGAGTACTTTTGATGTGTCCCGTCAGCTCGCAGAACGAGGAGAAGCTTGTTTAGTACGCCGTCTCCCCCGCCCACGGGCGCGGTGGCTCGCGGGATGAGGTGAAGCTTGCTTACGAGTAGTAGTAGTAGTACTCCTACTATTCTACACCTTACGCCCGCTCCCTCGCCCACGCGCGCAGTGGCTTGCAGGACGAGGAGAAATTTTTACTACTCCCTCTGTTTACTCCTCGTCCCTACTACGTACCTTGGTTAGTACTCCCTCCATTTACTTATACAAGGCCACTATGAAAAAAATACATTTTGCATCTATACAAGGCCACAAATAGTAATCGAGACAAAAGTTACTCCTCCCTCCTTTCCAGTTTATGGCTCAATTTCAAAATCTCTCCAACCAAGCTAGACGGTGAGTGGTCGAATTAATTTCGTAGTTTGCACAAGTAATTAGTACGCTCATTTTTCTCAAGAAGTTATGTTTACCGAGGCATTAATTAGAATGAATGCATGAATGACCACTAAATTTCCATGAACTTGTACATGCATTGGTTAGTTTCCTCTTGACACTGCTTGCGTCGGGTGATCTAACGCACCTCAAAATACAACATGTAATGGTACTACTACGAGTAGTAGAATTGAGACTTATCAAACGGAAAAACGAATGTTTTTTAGATGAGCCCTATAAACCCTCGTAGATTTTTCCAAAACTAAGTCGCTCCCTTTCATGAATTCTGTAGTATACTCCTCCGTCGACGCTCCCTTTCATGAATTATGTACTTCCTGTCGCCGACATGTGGGACATATAGCAACCGGGTCAACGTTTCAAGCACCAAATAATAGTGCAGAATAGCAGGGGGGACGCACTCCACTCGTACCGGCCCAGTAGTAGTAATGAGCAATGAGACGTCAAATCACAATGTCGCACCTTCCCAGACGGACGAAGCAACCATTACTTCACACTTCGGTTCGACATCATCTCAAACCACGTACTAGTATTGCTTTTGCCTCAAGAGGGACACACGCATCGCCTTGGTACATCATGACACGTGGGACCGCATGATAGGCCATGCTCCCCCGCCGATCGCTCGGTAAAATCACCTCATTTTTACTATACTTCCTCCGTATCGGTTTACTACATGGCATGCATGTCGTTCTAGGTTGAGAATTTAACTGGCTATATATATATGTGATGAACAGTACTCTAGCCTTTTAAAAAATGTATATTTTTGTACAGTAGTACTATCGATGGATTGTGCCATGGAGCAAAAATTGAATTTAAAAAAAGGTGGTACATATAGAGAGCGCTCGTCGCCAAATTATGCATATAATGCTATTAAAAAAGCTAGTATGTGCTTAATTGGGGTGCTAAATTCTATTAAAGAAATACTAGTAGTATGTACATACTGAAGAGTTAAAGTAACGAGAAGAAACATAACATAGTTCTGCTGGGGGCTCAGCACAACACACCCCTCAAATTAAAGTAAGCACACCTGAAATTAAACTATGCAACTAATCCAGTAGACACTGCATTAGAAGTTTAGAACCACCATGAGCAACGACACTGCCACCTTACTCGGAGTCCTCGTCCACGTCCTCGACTTCGTCCTTGTCCCTCTTCCTCTTGGTCGATACTTCTTTGCTTGAACCGCCAACTTGGCTGTTGCTCTTCATCCAACCCTTGTAGATATTGAAACAAAGGTAGCCATCCATTGCAGCGTAGTGGATGTGGTCTATATCTAGTACATTCCGCTGCCATGCATGACGATGAAACGTGTAGTGAGGTTTCTCCAGTTTACGGTACGAAGGATGAACCATGGCTCCTGCCAGGGTCAGCATTGAGGGCTGACGAGAGGGCACCAGCCGATTCTTCTGGAGGTCGAAGGGGTTGCCTACAACGAGGCCTATCCGACCCAGGACTTCTTTGTCGTTCTTAAAGTCTACCGTAACGAATTTCATTGTTTTTTCCTCGAGGAAGTTCTTAAAATCCTGGCGCTCAACGTCGGCATGGCATATGTGGTAGACCAAGCAAACGTTATGTACACAAACCTGGATCACGGCGGGCTTCTTCCTCTCTACGGCCTTTAGATCCTTCTCTCGTCCCAAGACTGTGGTGTACTCAACATCTAGCCCAACGACCCACTCATCATCTGAGTTTTCGAACATGCGTCTGAAGCGAGAAAGGCATCCTTTCACCATCGCGGAAGTACAGGTGTAGATGACGTCGAACTCATCGCCGGTGATGGTTCTAACCTTGTACTCACCGCCGATCGGGGAGATTTGGGACGCTATGGATTTGGGAGGAGGGTTAGGATTAGTGGAACCGCCTTAGTATTAAAGGACGTGCGGGGACGAGTAGGAGCAAACTGCCAGCGTGCGAATGCCAGGGTAGTGGCTTTCCATTCTCCCGTGATATGGGCTTCCGAGAGCCCTTGGATCTGAGATCGAACGGTTGCATGGCTTGACACTAGACCTAGGGGTGAATATCCTATCCTGGAGGGTTATTCTGCAAATTTTCAGCAACTTAGCATGCGACCGTTTGATCTCAGATCCAAGGGCTGCCAGCAGCCCGTATCATGGTCGCGCCTACCACGACCGTCGCGTCGCTCGTGCGGTCGCGCCCTTGGAGATTTAACATGGTGCGTTAGGCTATCTGATGTTGGCATGTCATACATAGTCATCACTTAGTCACTCATACTACAACAAGGTTGGCTATAAGGTTGGCTATAAGTGTATTTTTTTACTCCTCTCTATCTCTTTCTTCGCACTCCCTCCGTCCCATAATATAAGAACGTTTTTGACACTAGTGTAGTGCCAAAAAGTTCTTATATTATGGGACATAGGTAGTACTAGTATTTATTGCATTTGCCAAGGAGTGACCTCTTCCAATGAAATGGTGTTGCTAAGTTTGCTTCATTTAATTAGTTATAGACTCAAAATTGTCTTTTCACCTAGGTACACGCGCTTAGCACCGTTTCTTCCTTGGGTCACCAAACTAGTCTCTCTCTTCTTGATTAACTTGCCACATCAGACTTTATGCCTATGTGGCAAGCTTAAGCACCTGTAGGAGCAAGTAAGTACAATAGTGTGCTTTACATGGCATTTTTCCATATGTGGAGGAAAGAGAGGCAAGGAAAAAGTGGAGAAGTGGGCTCTCATGCAATAGCCAACCTCTACTACATGGTGGAGCATTGGGAGAGGCACATGTATGGAGGTGGTCAGGAGTTGGGAGACTCACGCCGGTCATAGCGCCGCAGTTAAAATGATAATGGCAAGTCAAATCACGGGGCCCCACCAGTCCAGCAGTAACTCGCTGTCAAATCACATAGCCCTACGTTTGCAGCAGCCTACTCCCTCGTCTTCTTGCATCTCTGTCGAACCGACTAGGCGGAACTGCCCCGCCGCCTACCGCGCAGGAAAAGCCCCGCCCTCGACTTTTAAATACAACTACTCCCTCCGTCTAGGTGAGTAAGTCATCTTACGAAAACAAAATTATCCCAAAATACTAAGGCGCGGTGCATTAACTTCTACCTCGTTTCTTATTTCTTCACATATCAACCAATAAGAATCCAATGATATACTTTTTGTGACATAGTAACTTATATTTAGTTAGTCAAATGGATGACCTAGAACTACGTGCAGGCCCTATAAACCGAGACGCCTACAAATAAAAAACCGAGATGGAGAGGGTAGTTCAGCACGTATCTTTTGAGATCAATATAGTCGGGATTCACCAAGGAGCAAAACCAAGTGGTGGCTGCTCCTGTCGTGTTGGCGTGGCAACTCAAGCAGGGTCAGTCCGCACACGAAATGGCAACACACTTAACAGGACCCCTTTGGCAGACATGTGGCTCATCCACCATCTTGTTCCACGTGCGATGCACCAAATTATAGTTCGAAGCAGCGGTTGGAATTGGGGGCACCCCGGTCGTAGCGCCGCAGTAGTAGATAATGAGCGATGAGGGGTCAAATCACAAAGCCCCACCTTTCCCGCATTAAGCTGGACGGACGAAGCAAGCATAATTTCACTCTAGGGCGCAAGAGCATAAAGAAAAGAGAAAACAATGATGTGTGCGGCAGCTACCTAGGGCACCCTAGGGTACGGGTCTCCACTACAGATCCTTTTTTTTAAAGCGCCTCCACTACAAATCGGCTTCTCCCTCGTCCTCTTGAAGAAAACCGATGATGAGTGGGGCGGTAGGGTTTGTAGGAGTACTACGGCGTGCGGGGCCACGTCGTAGTAAACGGCTTCGAGTCGACGCCTTAAATATGTGTGGGTCGCTTAGTTTTACGGGAAAGATGCAGCATTTTGGGTTCGGGGACCAGTGGAGATATAGTACGTACAAAAAATTGTGGACATAGGTTCGACCGAAAGGCAATGATGCATGGGCCCTGCATTTTGATATACCCGGGGCCGCGTGAAATTTGCTACTCTACTCAAAACTAGTAAGGTACACATGTATTGAACGCATGAGATTTCAAAACCAAATTATGAATAAATACACACTATAGCATGTAAAGCTTTGAGTCATATATGCATGATGTAGATGTTCGTTTAGTTCTTATAGTTCATCTCATTCAAAATCAATTAGTTTTATAAAAATGTTAAGATTATGATACAGAAGATTCTAGAACAAAGGAGAAGTGCTTGTGTTTTGAGGTTTGTGCATTATGCTTAAGTTCAACCATGGAGTCTTCTAAATTGTACATGTGGCAGATCTGGTGGAATGTTGATGATATCCAATGGCCATTAGTGCTCGGATTTGCCCATCTCTACACTGTCGGGTTAGCTTCATCCAGCGACCATCTTTCAAAGTTATTGACACACTATATAGTTCTTGTGCCATAGTTGCATGTTTTGGAAAAAAGCTACTAGTGGGTTGTACTATCTATTTAGGAATAGAAGATGTATACATGGAAGTTGTAGGGAAAGAGATGACATGGGATGTCATTTGGTTCACATCATAGGAAATTTTCTATTGAATCTACAGATGACATGTATCTCAATTCCTATGAGGAGGGATTAGAAAAGAGATGTACTTTGGTTCATATCATAGGAACTTTTCTATTGAATATACGCTAATGTTTATTTTCTTTGAAATTAAGGGAGTATAGGAATCCATTCATATGAACCAAGTGGCTCTAAAGCTATAGAAATGATATCATGTTTATTTCCTTTGAAATGTAGAGTATATGAATCTATTCCTATGAACCAATTGGCTCTAAAGGAAAAAATCCTATAAAAATCATATCATATAGAGTTCCTATGATATTCCTCGACACTAAAGGATGGTTGAAATTTCTGCGGGTGATACGATGGTATTTCTTTGTAGACTCCTCACCCATATTTATAGTTGCCTCTCGAAGATGAATGAAATGATATATACAGGGTATTCTTCTTGTGCAATTTGGTACAGGAAAACTCGGTAAAAGTTTGCAAGGTTCGAATTTTCAATAAAGCTATATGCACTGCATTTCGGAACGGAGGGAGCATATGGCAGTTTCTAACACTCACGTGGAAGATTTGTGTGTAGGAGGAGTGGCTGTTTCGTTAAATGACATGGCAAAACTTACACTGTCGGATGCCGATCTAACGGTTCTTACGGCGTTCGTCAGGAAAAGGCTTGTGGCGAACGTTTGTCGGATAATGATTTACGGACACATGCATTGCAATGATACGTGCCCCCCTCTCTCTCTCTCTCACGCACACGCACCCTCACGAGTCACGACTCTCCCGAGTCCTCTCGCAGACTCGCACGTCACACCCACCGTCTATCTGCAGGTAGACGTCACGCACATATGTGCTCTTCACACCCTACCCTCAGAACTTCTAAAAAACAAAAGACGGCACGCACATTTTATTTTAGCTCACACGTCACACACTTATACTACTCCCTCCGTTCGGAATTACTCGTCCAAGAAATGAATGTATCTAGATGTATTTTAGTTGTAGATACATCCATTTTTGTGACAAGTAATTCCGAACGAAGGGAGTATTACTCTTGCGGTGAACGTTCTTTGGGCATAGTATATTGTACCCTCACGAAGAGAAGCGGTGCACACACACACTAGTTCTCTCACACCCAATCGCGAGTACACGCAGGAGCACATTTTTTTGAAGCTGGTACAACAAAATCACTCCACTATATATAAAAGCAGGAGCCTTAGCGCTTGCTTTACTAGGGTTCCTCTCGTTCACTCTCTCATGCTCTCCAGATCTAAGCAAGACATAGGTGGCCACATACTCTCTCTCAGCTCACGGATGGTCACAAATCCGGCCAGACAACCTCGACCGGGGCAGGGGTGTAGGTGCATCGTTCACGCTGTCGTCGGCGGCGAGGGAGGAGACCAACGGCTGCCCGCGCATCCTGATCGGCGGCCGTGCCGTTCTCTCCGAGAGAGCGCCGGCTCGGGAGGGCCGCCGACCCCTTCTTCCTCCCTGCGGTATTGTGGCCAAGATGCGGCCTCCCGACACCGTCTTTGCCACATGCCGACGACCCTCAGGTATGTATTCCTTCGAAACCTGTCTTGCTCTACTGCCCTAGCTCTCCCCCCTTCGTGTGGATCCTTTTCTATTTCCGTCCGCTGTTCCAAAGCCACCTAGACTTCTACTATTATTAGAAGTAAAGCTAGTTCATATAGTCGACTCAAAGTGTTGGTTCAAACAGGGAAGAAAGTGGGAAAGCTGTAGCAGGAATCTAGGACTTGGTTCTAAGAGGAAACGGGGGAAAGTAGTAATATCTGTCATTGTTTAAATAACCGTATTTCGTATTTGCGCAAACAGGGATGTCTGTCTCCATATCGTTTCAGGATGTCTGTCTCTGTATCGTTTCTATCCGCGCAATCAAAAGCACACACCTCAGTTTTAGTACAACTGCACAAAATGAGATGGCTATCCCTCGTTGCCGTTGTCTAACCTCCCGTCTTCAAGGTATCCCTACATTGGTAGTAACTAAGGTAGAATGACCAACGCAATCTAAAAGAAGCTGATTCGTACGTTTTACTTCCTGATTGCAGTGCAGGGATGAGCGAAAACAACTGCATCCTAGTCTGAAATGCACTTTCTACCAGTTCATCCATGGACCGAGGACTAGCTGGCACGGCTGCACGGCGGTTTTTTGGACAGGTGCGCGGACAAGAGGCATTGTGGTCTGCTTATTTCTGCAAATAACGGTGCTTAAATTTAGTGGAATGCCAAGCATTTCAGCTGGTCAGTACACTGCATGGTTCAGTTCAGCATTCCAGCTGAGACCACAATTATAATTGGTTATTCTGGAATGAGAGAACCTAACCTTGGATGGTGGCAACAAGAAAAAACCAGAGTGAACTTCAGGAAATTTAAGCCTGCCGGGAGGCCCTTTGCTCAGAGAAGCCTTGCTTGTTTTTTCCTGATTTGTAAACCTTCTCACAACTTTGTCTTTTGTTGAGAACTAGTATATGTTTGTTATGTTCTATGAATCATTGAGATGTATAAAATTGCTTAACTTATGCTTTTCAAGTTTTTTATGAAGATGAGTTTAATGTGAGTGTTCCACATGAGCGCTGGACTAGCGTGTGAGCGTTTGGAATTTATTACATTGTGGCCTCAATTAACTACATGAACCACTGTAACAAGATACATAGTTGCTTATATGTCAGACAGCAGATTGTTGATTGTTAGCTGGTCGATAGCCTAGTGTTGAAGCGAGCTGAGCCAATGTGCCGTGTTTTGCACAACTGCTTACAAGTGGGGTAGCACCAACAGTGTTTAGAAGTAATTATGTATACGTCGGCGCACGGTTCTCGAACGAGTGTTCTATTTCATCAAAACACACACTGCTTGTATGATAAACCATGACAACTTATGTCTTACCATGCCATATTCATGAAAAAACTAGTGATGACACATCTGTTTCGGCAACAATTACGATGGTTCTCACATGATTCACAGGCACACAAAAGTAGCAGCAATTCCCATAGATGGATTCAAACAGAGTACTAGCCCTAGAGGGGTCGATAACAGGCAAGGTTCGGATAATTAGACACAATCCAAACTACTATTAAACACTAGCTGGGGCAACTATTTCATGCCTCAATCTAATTTGGGCTGGACACAAGACGGACCTTTCCACGAACATCATCGAGGACGTCCCGCAGTAGCTCAATCCTATGAACCTTCATGAAGACAACCTTGTGGCCTTGCCACTGATAAACTTATTTGTGGAGGCATGCCACGTCATCTTCCTGCGTAAGCTTGACAAGAACAGTATGCCTCACAAACGAAGGAGTAGCTTTGAACTTCTTGTGCTTCAGTACACCCTGGACAACACGCCTGACAACAGTGAGGTTGGAATACAACTCTTCATTGGTATAACCGCAAATGGCTTCCAGGATCCAACAGCCTAAGAACTCTGTTTTCCCAGTGCGTATATTCAGGTCGTCCGCCTCATAGCGAGTGACATGTACAACCACACAATCCTTGTCTGCATCAGGGCTCTAATTGAAACAAAAACAAATTCTGAATTACTTTTCAGTATAAGAAACACAAGTTATTTAAACCACTATGTATAGCATGGCATCGAAGCTAATAAAATTTTGCATTATTAATCACCACATACTTCCTTTTCTAAAAAAAATCACCACATACTTAGATGA
>NC_041381.1:362351809-362352654 GCF_002162155.2 Triticum dicoccoides | reverse complement strand
CTCAAAGGGGGAAAACTGCTCCTGCAGTGCCACGGGGGCTGTAACCTCAAACGGGGCGTTGACCATCTCAGTAGTGGCCGTGAGCGTATCTGGGGTCGGCTCGGTGGTTGCCTCCTTCTTCTTGGAGCTCTCTGTCTCGTGGGGATCAGCCTCCCGCGTCTGCTCCAATATCGGCAGATCTTTGCCTGGTTCTCCTTGGTCCATCATGAAACTGACGAATACTAGGAGATCACTAAAAGGAAAACACAATCGCAATGACAATGAAACAAAAAAGAGAGTGAGGATCGGTTACTGCTTTGCAAAAGTTCTTTCTTTTTCTCTGAACAAAAATATACCAACATCACGGATCCGCTTACCTTCCCTTCGTTGGGAGAGAAGAACAGTGGCAGATGCGAGTGTTTCCTTTCTTGAAGACGGTGAGGGAGAAGGGGATTCTGCGAAGAGTGAAATGATGGTTGCTTCGTCCGTCAAACTTAGACTGTGGGGAGGTGGGGTTTTGTGATACGACGGCTCGTTACTGCCGCGCTACGACCGGGGTGACTCTCCGCCTGCATACTGCCTTCTAATTTGGTGGATGGCATTTGGGCCCACGCGCTGCATGGCCCGCATGTCGGTGAACAAAAGTATAATGGCATTCAGTAGAGGGAGACGTTTCAATGACCTAGGAGGAGCCAGAAGCGGTAGAGTGTCTCCACTGTACTAGTAGTAAATGTTTTTCTGGGTAGCTGTAGAGTGTCTCCACTGTACTAGTAGTAATTGTTTCTCTGGGCCCAAGACAAAACAGCCAATCCACACTAGTAAATAGTAAAATCAATTCAAAAGGCGCTACCCACACCCAGCACACC
>NC_041381.1:362339850-362351644 GCF_002162155.2 Triticum dicoccoides | reverse complement strand
TCCCCTCGCTCCCACCCACCTCACGTCAGCTCGCTCCACTCGTACCCCCAAATTCCTCACCTCACTCCTACAGAAAACCCCAGGTCCCCTTCTTCCTCACTCCTACAGAAAACCCCCAGCTCCCCTTCTTCTTCGCTCGCACTACAACTAGGCTCGCCATTCGTTACTCTGCTCAAATCCGTGAGCGCGGCGCGACGCCCTCGAGGAAAATGGAGACGGCTGACCCCAGCTCCAAGAAGATGAGGCTCCCGCCAGTGGCGACGCCTGTTGTAGATCCCGTACCCGGCAGCGCGGGGAGAAGCGGCGACCCCGCCCCCACCAGATCCCAAGAACCCGTAGAATCTCGGGTGGACCGCATCAGCGATCTCCCGGATGCCGTCCTTGGGGAGATCATCTCGCTTCTCCCCACCAAGGATTGCTGCCGCACCCAAGTCCTCTCAATTCGGTGGCGCCCTCTATGGTGTGCCTTGCCCCTTAATCTTGATTGTCGTCAGCTATCTCTCTTCAATGATTTTGAAATCCCCAGAGCCATCACCTCCTCCCACCAGGGCTCCGTTCGAATCCTCTGCATCCCGTCATGCTACCTGAGCAAGCATGCCATGCCCTGCACGGTGGACGCCTGGCTGAAATCCCCTGAATTCACAGAACTACAGCTGCTTGAGTTCTATTATTCCCCTGGAAATCACATACCACATATCGAACGCCATGAACTTGTGCCCTCAGCACCGATGTCCATCTCGCGGTTTTCCTCCTCTCTCCACACCGCCACCTTTGCATTGTGCTACCTACCAGACAATCTGGTACTAAACCTTCGACTCCCATTTTTCAAGAAACTTTCACTTGTGCGGGTTCATATATCGGAGGCCTAATTGCACAGCATCATCCACTCCAGTTGCCCTGCGCTGGAGTGCTTGGTGCTTGTTTTCACAGTTAGAATCGGTTGTCTCCAAATAAAGTCACCTAACCTTGTAAGAATTGGAATTTCTTTTGACGGAAGGCAGCTCATCATCCAAGATGCCCCTTCACTTCAAAGGTTGATCCTTGATTCTAGTTATTCACCGTTGCAAATAATCGTCCTCTCTGCGCCTAAACTGGAGACCTTGGGTGTAATACATGATCTCTGTGCTCATTTCAATATGGTGTTTGGCTCCATAGTTCTTCAGGTACTTTATATTATCATCTACACTTGTAACCATAAGCTGCATTTTAAATTTCTGCGCATAATTTATATATCATCTTGGAGTACACATTTTGTACTAATATTATGTTCTATGCTCAATGAAGAGTTCCTCCACGGATGGCCTATCAATGGTGCTGGATTCTGTCAAGATCTTATATATCCAAATGAATTGTTTTGATCTGAACAAGATTATTCGCTTGCTGCAATGCTTTCCATGTCTGGAGAAGTTGTATATAAAGGTGATAATTTCACGCACATTGGAAGCCCGCATATAGTGTACTAGAATTAACCGTTCAGCTGTTGCTCTTCCGACACTCTTCTTTTAGACCTTAACTGTTTTCAATCTTCATGTCTACTTAGGCAACAGGACGGGGTAAGAAAGTTATAACCAATCGGTGGATTCGTAAGCATCAGGATTTTCTCACTTCTCATGAGATTCGATTGAAGACAATAACGCTAGAACGATATGTAGCCAACCGTGCAAACACAAGATTTGTCACATTCTTCCTGCTGAATGCGAGGTTACTATTGTCCATCAGGCTTAAGTTTATCAGCAGCATGGTTTTGACGGATGGGTATGTCGAAGAGCAAAAAAAGGAGTTTCAGGTGGGCAAAAGAGCTTCTGGACGTGTCGGGCGTCTATTTACAACATATTGTGGTCATAATCTAGTAAATTTTATGACCCAGGATGTTCATTCTATGGACCTGACCGATCCATTTGACTGTGACTGTTGAAAACAGTGTTGGAGTTAGATGTTGTTGCCCTTTTCAATCTGGTTTTTTGTAAACCTGATGAACAATTAACCCTTGTGCTTTTGTACAGTTTGTAAGCTGGAGTTAGATATTCCTGCCCTTTTCAACTCGGCTGTGACTGTCATATTTTCTTTGAAACAAGGAAAATGGCTTGCCATTCGTTTAATTTAGAGTGAAATATTTTAACAAATCCCAACCAAGGGAAAGAACATCACTCTCGCCGGCTGCTTGAGCTCACTGTGCATTACATAAGCCAAGTGATTAGCCAGCACCAGCACCCACAAACAACTGGCACATCAAATGGGCTTTAAATTTTCATAGGAAAGGCTGCATGACCATGACAGATTTGGATTCTGACATTTGGGACCCGCGAGGAAATAGCCTATCCAAGGTGGTGTCGACTTACTAGCCAGCCAACAAACGATTCTGCCTACCGGCCGTTGGATTGACATCCAACATCTGTTGTGTATCTTCTATCTCTTGTCTTCTTCTTCCTCCAGCCGCCCAAACCAAACCACCCCGTCGGCTCCGCCTGCTCCCGCCTCCCATGGCTGGCTGCGCCTTAGCCGTCCTACCGTACGTACCCTCCAATGTTGGCCAGTCCCTCCCTCTATTCCCCCACACGTCCTATTATTCTCCGGTGACGTCAACCCCAACATGCACCCGCGCCCGAACCAGTCAACCCTCGTACTCCCCTCCGCCTGTGACTGGACCGACGCATCTTCAACGGCTCCTGTTCGTTCCGTCTGAGGCCTCGTCGTCGTCCTCTGCCTTGCGGCCTTGGTTCGCTCACCGTGCGTGGTGCGCCGCCCTCTTGCATTGTCAACGTCGTCAACAACCGAGAGGAACAAGGAGATGACTGTACGTGGAGAGGATGACAGTAGGGACCCACCAGCGTCATGGCAGTATGCAAGCAAGTGCCTCTATAGTACGAGCCCAAAAATATGGTTCCTCTTAATGGTTGGACATCTGGGGCTCACGCCACTGTCAACGTAGTCAATAAACAAGAGAATTACACTACGAGCGGCTCACACCAGGGACCCAGCAAGTCATGCAGTTTTTTTTGAGGAACAAGAAGTTGTTATTTATACTAGTTTTAGCGACATATCAAGGTAACAATGGGGCTGTGCGGGGGCTGTGGCCCGTCTAGCCAGGGTTTTATTTATGTTTACCACATCAGGAGCCCAGTTGTGTTTTTTCTTGCTGGAAATGGCTAGCCCAGTTCTATTTTTTAAAGAAATACCCAAACAAGGCCTACTTGCTTTATCGGCCCTGCTAGGCTGCAAATCTTCCAAGATGAGGAGAGTTTCATTCGGTTTGCCCAGAAATGGGCTGTACATTTTTAAAACACATCAAACCGGGAATTAGTTTCAATTTTTTTTCATTACAAGATCTTAAATTCCATTGATTTTTATGCATGGACAATTATTTGGATTTTATATTTATATAAATTATTTTTCAAAATAGTTTGAATGTGAATCGACATTCCTGGATTAAAAACAGTTGACCGCACCGAAATATGCAAAATTTTGTATACTTTTTAACCGTGGCCACAATATGGGGTGTAATGCTCACAAAAAGAAGATGGGCTCCAAAAAATTCTTAAGAATTAGAAAATGGGCTGTACATTATTAGAAATAATGGCAGATGGGTTGTATGCTTTTTTCCATAGATTTGAGGCTGACTTGTGCACCTACTACAGGTTGACGCGTATGCTTTCATAAAAAAGGTTGACGCACACACAATGCCCTGTCAACTTAGTCAACACACGAGAGCAGTGACTGTTGGATGTCCATCCAATGGCTATCGTGCTTCTTCAATCTCTGCTCTTCAAGCACACACGAGAATATTCACCCCACGCTATGACTCCCCAGCAACGGCGCCAGAAAAAGGTCTTGATAACCCGCAAGTATACGGGATCGCAACAGTTTTCGATAAGTAAGAGTGTTGAACCCAACGAGGAGCTAAAGGTAGAACAAATACTCTCTCAAGTCCTATCGGCCACTGATATGACTCTACGCACGCTTGACGTTTGCTTTACCTAAAACAAGTATGAAACTAGAAGTACTTTGTAGGTGTTGTAGGATAGGTTTGCAAGAATATAAAGAACACGTAAATAAAAAGTAGGGGCTATTTAGATAAAGATGCAATAAAGTAAATATAGCGAGTGTGGAAAAGTGGTGGTAGGAGTTGTGAAATTGTCCCTAAGCAACTGACTATGTTACTAGACCGATAATCACTATTGCAGTTCTATTTGAGGGAGAGGCATAAGCTAACATATCATCCTTACTTGGAATTCTATGCACTTATGATTGGAACTCTAGCAAGCATCCGCAACTACTAAAGCTTCATTAAGGTAAAACCCAACCATAGCATTAAATCATCAAGTCCCCTTTTATCCCATACGTAAACAACCTACTTACTCGGGTTTGTGTTTCTGTCACTCACGCAACCCACCATAAGCAAATCATAAACATATTGCAAACCGTACGGCGGGAATCCCTCACGCTTGCGCGACACGGAGGGCACAATAGGACAGCACCAATAATTAAACATGCAACTCAAACCAATCATAGCAATTCATCAATCACCGATAGGACAACAGAAATCTACTCAGACATCATAGGATGGCAACACATCATTGGATAATAATATGTAGCATAAAGCACCATGTTCAAGTAGAGGATACAGTGGGTTGCGGGAGAGTGGACCGCTGGATATAGATGGGGAAGGTGATGGAGATGTTGGTGAAGATGACGGCGGTGTTGGTGAAGATCGCGATGATGATGATGGCCCCCGGCGGCGTTCTGGCACCACCGGAAGCAAGGGGGAGGGAGCCCCCCTTCTTCTTCTTCTTCTTCCTTAACATTCTCCCTAGATGGGAGAAGGGTTTCCCCTCTGGTCCTTGGCTCCCATGGCTTGGGAGAGGCGAGAGCCCCTCCGAGATTGGATCTATTTCTCTGTTTCTGCGTTCTCAGATTCTACCCCTTCACCGTTTCCTTTATATCTGGAGATCCATAACTCCGATTGGGGTGAATCTTTCGCCCAGATCTTTCTCATAAAATTGTCTTTCTTGCGCCAAAAGGAGAGCGTCAACCCGGACACCATTTTGCGTTGACTTTACTTCCCAAAAATCATAAATATTCCAAAAAAATCTCCGTCCGTTTTTATCCCGTTTGGACTCCGTTTGATATTGGGTTTCTGCGAAACAAAAAAACATGCAATAGACAGGAACTGGCACTGGGCACTGGATCAATACGTTAGTCCCAAAAATAGTATAAAAAGTTGCCAAAAGTATATGAAACTTGAAGAATATTGGCATGAAACAATCAAAAATTATAGATACGACGGAGACGTATCAACATCCCCAAGCTTAATTCATGCTCGTCCTCGAGTAGGTAAATGATAAAAAAGATAATTTTTGATGTGGAACGCTACCTAACATGATCTTGATCATATGTCCAATCATGGCATGAATATTAAGACATGAGTGATTCAAAGCAATAGTCTATCATTTGACATAAAAACAATAATACTTCGAGCGTACCAATAAAGCAATCATGTCTTTTCAAAACAACATGGCCAAAGAAAGTTATCCCTACAAAATCATATAGTCTGGTTGTTGCTCTATCTTCATCACACAAAGTATTTAATCATGCACAACCCCGATGACAAGCCAAGCAATTGTTTCATACTTTAATAATCTCAAACTTTTTCAACTTTCACGCAATAAATGAGTGTGAGCCATGGATATAGCACTATAGGTGGAATAGAATATGATGGTGGAGGTTATGTGGAGAAGACAAAAAGGGAGAAAGTCTCACATCAACTAGGCGTATCAACGGGCTATGGAGATGCCCATCAATAGATATCAATGTGAGTGAGTAGGGATTGCCATGCAACAGATGCACTAGGGCTATAAGTGTATGAAAGCTCAAACTGAAACTAAGTGGGTGTGCATCCAACTTGCTTGCTCATGAAGACCTCGGGCATTTGAGGAAGCCCATCATCGGAATATACAAGCCAAGTTCTATAATGAAAATTCCCACTAGTATATGAAACTGAAAGCATAGGAGTCTCTCTCTATAAAGAACATGGTGCTACTTTGAAGCACAAGTGTGGTAAAAGGATAGTTACATTGCCCCTTCTCTCTTTTTCTCTCATTTTTTCTTTTTTTCTCTTTTTTTCTTTCTTTTTTTTCTTTTTGGTGGGCTTCTTTGGCCTCTTTTTTTATATTTGGGCTTCTTTGGCCTCTTTTATTTTTCATAAACTCCGGAGTCTCATCCTGACTTGTGGGGGAATCATAGTCTCCTTCATCCTTTACTCATAGGGGCAATGCTCTAATAATGATGATGATCACACTTTTATTTACTTACAACTCAATATCTAGAACAAAGATATGACTCTATATGAATGCTTCCGGTGGTGTACCGGGATGTGCAATGATCTAGCATAGCAATGACATCAAAAAAATGGACAAGCCATGAAAACATCATGCTAGCTATCTTATTATCATGCAAAGCAATGTGACAATGAAAGGCTCAAGTCATGTATATGATGATGATGGAAGTTGCATGGCAATATATCTCGGAGGTGGCTATGGAAATGCCATGATAGGTAGGTATGGTGGCTGTTTTGAGGAAGATATAAGGAGGTTTATGTGTGATAGAGCGTATCGTATCAGGGGGTTTGGATGCACCGCTGAAGTTTGCACCAACTCTCGAGGTGAGAAAGGGCAATGCACGGTACCGAAGAGGCTAGCAATGATGGAGGGGTGAGAGTGTGTATAATCCATGGACTCAACATTAGTCATAAAGAACGCGTATACTTATTGCAAAAATCTACAAGCCATTGAAAACAAAGTACTACGCACATGTTCCTAGGGGGATAGATTGGTAGGAAAAGACCATCGCTCGTCCCCGACCGCCACTCATAAGGAAGACAATCAATAAATAAAATTGTGCGCCAACTTCATCACAAAGCGGTTCACCATACGTGCATGCGACGGGAATCACAAACCTCAACACAAGTATTTCTACTGATCCACAACCACCCACTAGCATGACTCTAATATCACCACCTTTATATCGCAAAACTATTGCAAGGAATCAAACATATCATATTCAGTGATCGACAAGTTTATGTAGGATTTTATGACTAACAATGTGAATGACCAATTCCCGTCATCTCTCTAAATAGATATATGTGAAGCAAGAGAGTTTAAGCCTTTCTACAAAATATATTCCCATGCTCTAACCAATATAAGTGAAGCAAAAGAGCATTCTACAAATGGCGGTTTTTTATGTGAAGAGAAACAGGCAATCCAAACTTCAAATGATATAAGTGAAGCACATGAAGCATTCTATAAAGCCATACTCAAAAGATATAAGTGAAGTGCAATGAGCATTCTATAAATCAACCAAGTACTATATCATACCAGCATGGTGCATAAGATAAAAGTGAAAACTAAATGCAAAAGACGCTCCAAGACTTGCACATAATGCACGAACGAAGCGAATTCGAAAACATACCGATACTTGTTGAAGAAAGAGGGGATGCCTTCCGGGGCATCCCCAAGCTTAGATGCTTGAGTCTCCTTGAATATTTACTTGGGGTGCCTCGGGCATCCCCAAGCTTGAGCTCTTGCCTCTCTTCCTTTTCCTCATATCGAGACCTCCTCGTTTAGACACTTCATCCTCACAAAACTTCAACAGAAAACTCGGTAAGATCCGTTAGTATAATAAAGCAAATCACCACTCTAAGTACTGTTGCAAACCAATTCATATTTTGTTTTTGCATTGTTTCTACTGTAATATAAATTTTTCATGGCTTAATCCACTGATATAAATTGATAGATTCATCAAAACAAGCAAACTATGCATCAAAAACAGAAACTTTCAAAAACAGAACAGTCTGTAGAAATCTGAACATCCACCATACTTCCGGTAGCCCAAAACTTCTACCAAAATTAGGAAAAATAAAAAAGTTGTATAGAAAGATAGTTCGAAAGGAATCAGAACCAATTGACGTTCCATTTAAAAATGTAAAATCGCGCACTACAGCCAAAGTTTCTGTCCTGCACCGTACAAACCAACAAACATTGTAAACATCCTAAAGGCAAACCTTGGCACATTATTTTTATAATACAATGGAATTATACAAGGGGATAATTATTTTTGTTGAAAAGTTTCTGTAATCAAGATTCACAAAGTTTCCGTGAGCATGAACAGAGTCCAAGGCTAGCTCCCACTTCAACAATGCTTGTCTTTCTCACTTTCACTTTCCTTTTTGAAAAGTTTTTAGGTTCCCCTCTTTATTTTTGTGTTTTTAAACTATATAAAAGCACTCAACAGAAATAAATGACTCTCTAAAACTCCCGGGTTGTCTCCCTGGTAGCGCTTTCTTTAAATCCATTAAGCTAGGCATTCAGTGCTCAAGTAACGAATCCACCCGGATCCCAAGGTATATCAAAGCCAATTTTAATTAACAATGATTTGTAATTTAGTACTGAGCACAAAGTAACATATATCAAGCAATAACAAAGTCTAACTCTCTTCCTATGCATCGGCATGTCATAAAACAACAATTCATGCACACCAAGTAAAGGCCAATGCATAGTATAAGCAGTTTCTTGCAATTCTATCGTGTTGGAAACATAGAGAGGTGGAGAAATAGTTCCTCTCTCATAATAATTGCAAGTAGGAGCAGCAAGCACATGCATATTACATTCATCAAAATCATCATGTGCAATGATAAAAGGCAACGCATCAATATAATCCTTAATAAGCACAAACTTGTCCGATATAGTGTAGTTTGGAGAATCCAAAACGATAATAGGACTATCATGTGTGGGTGCAATAGCAACAATTTCATGTTTAACATAAGGAACTATAGCAAGTTCATCTCCATAAGCATAATTCATATTGGCATCTTGGCCAAAAGCATAGCAAGCATCATCAAAAAGGGATATTTCAAACAAATTCAAGGGATCATAGCAATCATCCTTTGGTAAGCATGAAGGGGAATTAAATAATGTATGGGTTGGAGGGTTACTCTCATTAGAAGGTGGGCACGGGTAGCTAATCCGCTCTTCCTCCTTTTGTTCTTCGCTCTCATCATCATCTTTTTCATCCAATGAGCTCACAGTTTTATCAATTTCTTCTTCCATAGCTTCCTGCAAAATATTAGTCTCTTCTTGGACAGCGTTGACTTTCTTCATAAAAGCATTAATATAGTAATTGTATTCATAATTTTCATAGCAATATCCAAGTATAGCAAGATTTTCCGGCCTATAACCATCATCATCAAAAGCTTCATACTTTTCAAACAAAGCTTCAATATCATAGGCAGCCTTAAAAGCAACAAATTCTTCTATTTGTTCCACATCATAGTAATCATATATACCATTAGCATAAGAAGCTAAGGTTTCATTATCGTTAAATTTGCATGAAAAGGGGAGGTGTGGAGCCTCCATCCTAGAGCAACAAGTAATATCATATCTCAAGCATAGATTCTAGGCATACCAACGCAACATAATAAATTGATCCCATAATAGTTTCCCTTTTTGTGTCGAGCGATAATCCGTAAAGTATACACGTTGATCCAACGTGTCTCCCATTATAAAGTTGAATGGGGTTTTCTCAGGATTATCAAAGTAGTACACAATATCTTTCGCATAATGAGAATCGAGGGTTTTAGGAGTTACCCCATCCTCATGAGTAGCAAGTACAGCTAATATTTTTGGTATTTTGCGTTCCATATCCATAACTAAAGATAGAGAACAACTTAGAACAGCAAATAAAAATTACTTAGTGATAAAGCAAACAAGCACACACGAGAATATTCACCCCACGCTATGACTCCCCGGCAACCGCGCCAGAAAAAGGTCTTGATAACCCGCAAGTATACGGGATTGCAACAATTTTCGATAAGTAAGAGTGTCGAACCCAACGAGGAGCTAAAGGTAGAACAAATACTCTCTCAAGTCCTATCGGCCACTGATATGACTCTACGCACGCTTGACGTTTGCTTTACCTAGAACAAGTATGAAACTAGAAGTACTTTGTAGGTGTTGTAGGATAGGTTTGCAAGAATATAAAGAACACGTAAATAGAAAGTAGGGGCTGTTTAGATAAAGATGCAATAAAGTAAATATAGCGAGTGTGGAAAAGTGGTGGTAGGAGTTGTGAAATTGTTCCTAAGCAACTGACTATGTTACTAGACCGATAATCACTATTGCAATTCTATTTGAGGGAGAGGCATAAGCTAAAATATCATACCTTACTTGGAATTCTATGCACTTATGATTGGAACTCTAGCAAGCATCCGCAACTACTAAAGATTCAATAAGGTAAAACCCAACCATAGCATTAAAGCATCAAGTCCCCTTTTATCCCATACGCAAACAACCTACTTACTCGGGTTTGTGTTTCTGTCACTCACGCAACCCACCATAAGCAAATCATAAACATATTGCAAACCGTACAGCGGGAATCCCTCACGCTTGCGCGACACGGAGGGCACAATAGGACAGCACCAATAGTAAAACATGCAACTCAAACCAATCATAGCAATTCATCAATCACCGATAGGACAACAGAAATCTACTCAAACATCATAGGATGGCAACACATCATTGGATAATAATATGTAGCATAAAGCACCATCTTCAAGTAGTGGGTACAGCGGGTTGCGGGAGAGTGGACCGCTGGACATAGATGGGGGAAGGTGATGGAGATGTTGGTGAAGATGACGGCAGTGTTGGTGAAGATCGCGGTGATGATGATGGCCCCCGGTGGCGTTCCGGCACCGCCGGAAGGAAGGGGGAGAGAGCCCCCCTTCTTCTTCTTCTTCCTTGACCTTCTCCCTAGATGGGAGAAGGGTTTCCCCTCTGGTCCTTGGCTCCCATGGCTTGGGAGGGGCGAGAGCCCCTCCGAGATTGGATCTATCTCTCTGTTTCTGCGTTCTCAGATTCTACCCCTTCACTGTTTCCTTTATATCTGGAGATCCGTAACTCCGATTGGGGTAAATCTTTCGCCCACATCTTTCTCATAAAATTGTCTTTATTGCGCCAAAAGAAGAGAGTCAACCACCTTACGGGTGGCCCACGAGAGCCCAGGCCGCGCCCAGGGGGGAGGGCGCGCCCCCCTGTCTCGTGGCCACCCCGGACACCGTTTCGCGTTGATTTTACTTCCCAAAAATCATAAATATTCCAAAAAAATCTCTGTCCGTTTTTATCCCGTTTGGACTCCGTTTGATATTGGGTTTCTGCGAAACAAAAAAACATGCAATAGACAGGAACTTGCACTAGGCACTGGATCAATATGTTAGTCCCAAAAATAGTATAGAAAGTTGCCAAAAGTATATGAAACTTGAAGAATATTGGCATGAAACAATAAAAAATTGTAGATACGACGGAGACATATCACTCCCTCCTCCCGCAGCCGGCTATGCTGCCGTGCAGGCCTCACGGCCCCACCGTACTCCCATCGCTGGCCTAACCATCCCTCTACTCACCCACACATGTTGTTATTCTTCGGCGACGGCAGACGAACCAGTAAACCCTCGTACTCCTCCCAGTAAACCCTCGTACTCCTCCACGTGGGAAACAACTGCCGAGTATTCCCTAGCTCCGTGTTGTTCCCTTCCTAGGCCTCGCCATCGTCTACTGCCCTGGTGCTCTCGGTGTGGCCTAGTCAACGTGGTCAATGAACGACATCCATCGGAAGTGGACTGTACGTGGAGAGGCTGACAGCTGGGTCCACGACCGCACACAAGGAAATGCCTCCTTATTACGCGCAAAATAATGATTCCTCCACCTGACAGCTAGGACCCACAGGAAGGGCCCCTGTATTTCGCGAC
>NC_041381.1:362336148-362339467 GCF_002162155.2 Triticum dicoccoides | reverse complement strand
CTTATTACGCCCAAAAAAAAGAATACCCCCTGCTAGCTGGGACCCACCATATTGTTGGGATGACTTGTGGGCCTACTAAGTTGACGGGGACGGAGGGCTTTGTCAACTTAGTCAATACTCTAGTGACCATATGATGTCCATCCAACGGCCATAGTGCTTCTACAACCTCTGGTCTTCTTGCTCCAGCCGCCCAAAGCAGCGCCCGTCGTGCCGCCTGCTCCTGCCTCCCGTGGCCGGATGTCCTACCGCCTGCTCCTGCCTCCCGTGGCCCGGCTCCGTGGCGTCCCCTTCCTAGGCCTCGCCGTCGTCCATCGCCGTGGTGCTCTCGGCGCGGCGTGGTCAATGTGTTCAACGACCGACTTCCATCGAAAGAGTACTGTATGTGAAGATGCTGATAGCTGGGTCCACGGCAGCCGCAAGGAAGTGCCTCCTTATTATGCGGAAAATAATTATTCCTCCACCTGATATCAGGGACCCACCGGACGGGACACTAGTATTTTGCGAAAAAAATTGTTTCCCCCTGACTGCTGGGACCCACCGGACGGGCCACCGTATTTCGCGAAAAAAACGTTCCCCCCGCTGTCAGCTCAGACCCACCGGAAGTGCCTCCTTATTACGCAGAAAAAAATGAATACTCCCCCGGCTAGCTGGGACCCACCTTGGTGGGAGGCTGACTTGTGGGCCTACTAAGTTGACGGGGACAAAGGGCTTTGTCAACTTAGTCAATATGAATGATTCTAGCTCCAGTGACCGTATGTTGTCCATCCAACGGTCGTAGTGCTTCTTCAACCTCTGGTCTTCTTGCTCCAGCCGCCCAAAGCAGCGTCGGTCGTGCCGCATGCTCCTGCCTCCCGTGGCCGGTCGTGCTGCCGCAGAGGCCTCACCTCCCCCTACTATTCCCACCGCTGGCCAGGCCCTGCGGAGACGGCAGCCTCTCCGCGCGGGCTTCCGCTGCCGCGTCTTCCCCGGCTCCGTGTCGTCCCCTTCCTAGGCCTCGCCGTCGTCCACCGCCATGGTGCTCTCCGTGCGGCGTGGTCAACATGGTCAAGGAACGACTTCCATCGGAAGAGTACTGTACGTGGAGAGGCTGACAGCTGGGTCCATGGCCACAGCCCAGTTTTTTGTGATTTGCCAAGTAAGTCGCTTTGTCAGGCCTGTTGGGATGCAAATCTTTAAAGACGAGGAGAGCTTTCATTCGGCTGGCCGAGAAAATGGCCCATCAGTAATGAGAAATCGGCTGTACATTTTTAAAACACATCAAACCGACAATTAGTTTCAAATATCTTTTTTTTCATTTCAAGATTTTAAACTACATTAATTTTTATGTGTGGAGAATTTGTTGGATTTTATGTTGATATACATTTATTTTTAAAATAAGTTTGAATGTGAGTCGAAATTTTGGGATTAAAAACAGTTCGGACCGCACCGAAATATGCAAAATTTCGTATAATTTTTTAACCGTGGCCACAATATGGGCTGTAATGCTAACAAAAAGAATATGGGCTCCAAAAAACCTTAAGAATTAGCAAATGGGCTGTAAATTATTAGAAATAATGGCAGATGGGCTGTATACTGTTTTCCACAGATTTGAGGCTTTCCTAAAAAAAGGTTGACGCACAAGAAGTGACTGTTGGATGTCCATCCAACGGTCGTCGTGCTTCTTCAATCTCTGCTCTTCCTGCTCCAGCCGCTCAAACAAGCGCCGGCGGGACTGCCTGCTCCCTCCTCCCCATGGCTGGCTGTGCTGCCGTGCAGGCCTCACCACCCCACCGTACTCCCATCGCTGGCCTACCCATCCCTCTACTCACCCACACCTGCTGTTATTCTCTGGCGACGGCAGCCGAACTAGTAAACCCTCGTACAGTCGTACTCCCCTCCGTGTGGGAAACAACTGCCGAGTCTTCCCTGCCTCCGTGTCGTCCCCTTCCTAGGCCTCATCGTCGTCCACCGCCTTGGTGTTCTCGGTGCGGTGTGGTCAATGTGGTCAACAACCAACTTCCATCGGAAGAGTACTGTGCATGGAGACGCTGACAAGTGGGTCCACGGCCGCAGCAAGGAAGTGCCTCCTTATTACACGCAAAATAATTATTCCTCCACCTAACAGCGGGGACACACCGGACGGGCCACCGTATTTCGTGAAAAAACGTTTCCCCCCTGACTGCTAGGACCCACCAGCTACATCTTCGCACGCAAGGAAGTGCATCCGGGCAAAAAAACGATTCGCCCCCTGACTGCTGGGACCCACCAGCTACATCTTCCCACACAAGGAAGTGCGTCTGGGCAAAAAAACGATTTGCCCCCCTGACTGCTGGGACCCACCAGCTACATCTTCGCAGGCAAGGAAGTGCCTGACAGTCGGGACCCACCTAGTCGAAGTGTACGTAGCGTTATCATTCTGGTCGCGAACGTGTACGTACATACTGGTCGATGTAGAGGCGGGCACGTGTCGTAGTAGAGGCGCGCACGTGTCGTAGTAGAGGCACGCACGTAGCATGTACACGTACGTACATCGGCGAGGGTGCAAGAAAGAAAATACGCCACGTACGTACATACGGGCAGGGTCTCGAACGCCTACTCGCGCATACATACATGGCTGGGTCGGAACGGAGAAACAGCATCGTCGTTGTGTTCATGGGGAGCCAACCGGCTGGGTCGGAACGGAATGCGTGGTCGTGTTCATCGGGAGGGCTTGGATGGAACAGGCGATGGAAACGAGGCCTGGCGTACCGCACAACGAAGGAAACGGTCCTCCTACATTCAGAACGGGGTCCTGTTGATCAGGAGGGGTGTGGCGTACCGCAAAACGGAGGAAACGGACCTCCTACGATCGAAATGGGGGGTCCTGTTGATCGGGAGGGGTGTGGCGTACCGCAAAATGGAGGAAACAGACCTCCTACGGTCGAAACGGGGGTCCTGTTGATCGGGAGGGATGTGGCGTACCGCAAAACGGACGAAACGGACTTGTGTTGGAGCGCTACGGTCGAAACGGGGGTCCTGTTCATGAGGAGGGGTGTGGCGTACCGCAAAACGGGACTCCACGGGATACTGTTCATCTCCACCGTCGACCTCCTCCAGCCTCCACGGGCTACCGTCGACCTCCTCCAGCCTCCACAGGCTCCTGTTCATCCAGCCTCCACCGCGTGCTACTCCACCGGCTACTGTTCAACCACCCCTCCATGGGCACCCCTCTACCGTCTACTGTTCATCTAGCCCTCCACACCACGGGGTCCTGTTCAACCACCCCTCCACGGGCACCCCTCCACCGTCTATTGTTCATCTAGCCCTCCACACCACGGGGTCCTGTTCATCCAGAGGCAAC
>NC_041381.1:362333106-362335663 GCF_002162155.2 Triticum dicoccoides | reverse complement strand
CGCAACGCTCACTGTTCATCCAATCGATCGGCTTGAGTTAGCAGCAGTAGCGAAGGAATCGCTCGATCGGGTTCAGTTAACAGCCATCGATCGATCGCTCGGGTTCAGTAACGCGTAGCCTGCAGTGCAATCGCTCGGGTTCAGTTAGAGCCCAATGCCTCACTCGGGTTCAGTTAGAGCCAACGCCTCGCACACACGTGCATACGTGTACGAGAGAAACGCGCATCGCTCGGCCCCCGACCTCCCACCGTAACCGGCAACTCCCCGAAATTTTCCTCCCCCTCGCTTCTACCACGGTATTTTCCGTCATGGATGGCCCAAAGAATGTCATGCAGCTGCGTCTCCGGCCCGCCCAGGATGAAAAGCCAATTTTCTGTCATGATTTTTTGTCATAGAAGTAGGAGCCCACCACATCGATGATGATACCAGGTTTTGTCACAATTATCGTCAGAGAAGTGTCATATGTATGACAGAAAAAAAAATTCGTTCGGCCCAAAATGTCACGGATGTGTCTTTTTTTTGTAGTGAACGGTCATACTCGGGAGCGCCTTTCTCATGTATATCGTCCATCACAACGACAATCTATAAAACATCCTAGCTAGAGAGGGTACTATGGTATGGAGTATGTACTATTGTGAGCGACCGATTATAGTGCTACTGCACACGAGTGTGTGTCTGATCGATTCGTCCATTATTCATAAGTTATGCATTGTTGTGTGGTGTCTAATGGTGGTCGCCGAAGGCTAGCTGGCGACAAGAGCGGTTGCATGGACGCCTGGTTGTCAATACGTGCTGCATATGCTTCAAAGGCTCGTTATCCATGAGTTCACATTTTACCACCACGCCAGCGTCTGACCGCCCTGGCCTATCGAAACCCCTTCCATCGCTAGTGCGCGCTTCCCGCCTGAAACGGTCACCGTCTCTCTAGAACGTCAATGCCGCATTCACCAGACTTAACTGCAGGTGCAGTTGGTGTGTCACTGACATGCGGGCCAGATGCCCTTTGGGCCCACATGTCAGTAACACAATGCACCTGCAGTTAAGTCACTGAAGCAGCGTCCGCATTCACGCTCGACGAACCTACTTCGGTGCCAGCCGTCCATCCTTCTGTCGTGGCTCATTGCCATTCGCCCGCAATATTAACTTGAGCCCCAGCTCCCGGCCATAGCCAAAGACTCACACTCATTCTCCTCCGGTCCCTTCCTTCTGTCGGCACCACTCCAACCATGGCCTCCTGGCGCTCCAAAGCTCTCTTGGACGTACTGTCGCAAGAGCAGACGAAGGACATCGGCGGCTCCGCTCCGGGCGCGCTCCAAAGCTGTCTTCGACGTACTATTCGCAGGAGCAGACGAAGGAGAACGCTGGCACCCACCCCCCCCCTGCCACCCTCCGCCGCCACGACCATGAAGCCGGCGTGCGTGCGCAGGCGCAGCCGGCAGCGAGGAAGAGTAGTACACGGTAGGTTGTCGCCGCTCTGGTCCCAGGAAGGCCACCCATACTCCACTCAGTCGACGCCAAGCATGGTGGGGTAAACATCGGCCGCCGATTAGCCGCTTGACGGCGACGCGGAGGCAGAAATCTTCAGAACCTTGTGCTCCGGAGGAGGAGGTTATCAAGGCGGATGAGGAGGAGGCAAAGGCAATGGCCGGCTTTCTTGGCTTCATGGCCGGAGATGGTGGTCGGGCGCTGGCAATCGTTTAGATTATGTTTACAGTAGGTTTTAGTATGGTTTGTGCGAAATATGCAATGAATTTCGTCCAGTTTGTAGGAAAAGTTTTCAAAATGTAATGAATTTCATCCGGTCAATTTGAAATTTTCTTTGTTTGCATGAATTTCGTCCGATTAGTTCATATAATTGTCGAAAGGAATGCGGGCAGCATCGGATGGCATCCATCAGTGTCCTTGGACAGATGTCGGTGTAAATTTGTGGGCCAGCGCTAGAGATGCCCTAACTATCATGCTATAATCGCTAATTGTGCTCCATTATTTGGCAAGGAACATTTATCCCTCGATCAAAATCAGATCCGCCGTGTTTCGCGCTCCTCCCATAAAGAGTGTAAACTCTTGCTTACATAAAATGGAGCAAGTGGACGGCACTGTAGCATGTCATATCACTCAAACTAGCTCGCCTAACGCGTGGGAAAGCATCGCCCTTGTCATTTTGTTCTAGATTTCTATCGATTGATCGCACGAAAATGTTACGCTTTGCAAGTTCTAAAGGAAAATGCAGCACACTTACTACTCGTACGCGTCGCACCGCCGACAGTCCGGCTCGCGCGCCGCTCACCAGAGGGGACACGCATTGTCTTGCGATTTCACTGACATGTGGGACTGCAATTGAATAAACCGTCGATAGCCGAAATCTAATTGCTCGGCGGGCGTCGGCTGAGAAGAGAGAGATGGGGGAGGGATAAGAGATCGCCCGCCTGCCGCGCATGGACTCCAAGAAATATATGGTGATAATGTGAGGTGCGCCATGCGGGAGTCCGGACCGCTTCCAAGCCTGCTTCTGACCGCCCTGGCCCACCAGAACCCCCCCCCCCCACCCCACCTCCCC
>NC_041381.1:362313424-362332846 GCF_002162155.2 Triticum dicoccoides | reverse complement strand
TCCCCGCGTGCGCTCCCCTCTCAGACGCCAGCTGCCCGCCGCATGCATGCATACCAAGTAGTACCAGCGAAAAGAAAGGTAGAAAACATTTGAGAGGAAATAGATAGTGAGAAAGTGAGAAAAGTTGTAAGCTTATAGCCAAACTTATAGTCAACAGTATGGTATTATTACATGAGGAAGGAGGGAGTGGTGCACATGTCAAGTTCAATGGGTTGCCGTGTTTCACACTCCTCCATCGTAACAGTGGAGACAATAGCTTCCATCAAAAATAAACAATGAAGACTCGTTGCTCGTCCTCTATATCATAAAGAATACTTTCATTCACCGACATGTGGGACGTCGACCATCCTGGTCCACCTGACATGCACAAAATTATCCTGGTCTACCCCGATCGTATTGCAGGCCTAACCTTTCCCACTGTAAGATGGTCGGACGAAGGAACCACCATGACTTCGTTGAATTCCTCTTCTTCAAGAAAACTTACTGTACCCGCAATACTTCTACCACACGCGAAGACTGGACAACACTGTACCATGTCATATCACTGAAACCCACTAGGCCAAACTAGCCTGCCTGGGTCATCTATTTTGGAACGAAGGAAGTATGTTTCTGTACTGAAATGATTTTGTGTTGTACGTCTCTGTACTTTTGCTACGATTTTCCTACCCTGTGAACCAAATGAGGCCTGAATGTATCCGTGTTGACTAAGCCTACAATTTTAGGAGCTTGGGCTATTGTCCGATCGACGACAGATAAGTATAAGCGTGCCACGAGCTCATCAGCCCCAACGTTTCTCTTCGGTGAGTGTTTTGCAAGTACTATAGCTCGCACAGTAGCTAGCCTACTAACAGCAAGAATCATCAAACAAGCCCTGCTGATATGATAAACAGTTCAAACTTACATGTAAGCATGCCATATATTACATCAAAAGCTGGTGAGGATACATCTGTTTCCATAACTCGCAGAGGGTTCACATGATTCACTATCAAACAAAAGTAGCAAGTACCGCCCACAAAAGACAGTGCACTATCCCTAAGATGGTTTGATAACACTTTCTGGTAATTAAACACAGGGCAATGCAAACTACCCTGAAGGATTAGCGTGACCAACTATTTCTTGTCATCGATCTCTCGAGCAATGACCACAGCACGGACTGCGGCATGGGAATCGATCTCTGGGGTGATGTCCACAGGACTGGCCGCGACATCGGAATCGATCTCTGGGGCGATGTCCACACGATGGACAGCGGCATCGGAATCGATCTCTGGGGCGATGTCAACAGGACGGACCGCGACATCGAAAATGATCTCTGGGGCATTGTCCACAGGACGGGCCGCGACATCGGAATCATCAAGGACATCCACCAGCACCTGCACAAACCTAACATATTAGCAAGCACATTGCAAATAATCAAAAACCACAACTATGGTAAGCCATTATTTTTTACCTTGTGTAGCTCACCGCGGAATCCCATCCCTCCGGGGGCCATCGCCTCGTCCTCGATGGGGGCCATCACCTTGCCAGGGGAATACTGCTTCTCAACAGCGACTATCTCCTCAAACTCGGCCTTGAGCCTCGCATAGGTGGCCATTAGAGTTTCTGGGGTAGCCATGGTGGGGCCCTTGCTGTTCTTCCAACTTTCTTTGAGGATTTCGTCCGCCAACGTCGTCAACTCTTTGGCCAGTGCTTGTTTCTTGGAGTTCTTCGTCTCCATGGGTTGGCCCGCCAACATGGTCAACTCATTGGTCGGTGCTCCCTTCCTGGAGATCGTTGTCTCCAGTGGGTTATCCGCCAGCAACTCTTTGCCTAGTGCTCCAGGATCCATCAATGAACTGACAGACAAAAAGCAGTCGAAAGGAAACCACAATCGCAATGAAAATGGGAAAAGAATAGGCTGTGAGAATCGGTCGGTGCTTCGCAAAAAGAAGATTCTTGGAATGAAAATATAGCAATATAATGTGATTCACCCACCTTTCCTTCGTCAGTACAGAAGAAAAATGGCAGAAGTGAGCAGCCTGGAGTGAGGTTTTCATCGAGAAAGGGGAGAAAGGGCTTCAACGAGCATTCCAGTGAAATGATGGTTGCTTCGTCCAATCCAACTTCGAGGCCACTTTACCACTGCTGGCAAAGGTGTGGGTTTTGTGATATGACGGGTCATGACGGCCACACCGGGGTGACCGGTGAGTCTCGACTATAGCACCTCGCTATGATTTGGTGGATGTCACGCGGGTCCGGATGCTTTGATGTCCCGCATGTAGATAGAGCAGCTAGTCATATAGGAGTTCTCAATATTGTGCACCGCGACCAAGGCGAAGAGGAAAACGAGAGAACTACGTAATTAATGCATGAGTTTAATTAGGGTAGTTTTGTAAAGTATGAGATACATTCCTCCAATCACAAAATGCCTTGGTTGATGAGATTTGAGCCCTATAAACAAGAAGGGAGGGAGTACTGCACGCAGTGTAGTCTAGTCACTTGTTGAAATATCTAGAAAGGCAAATACTCCTTTCCGGTTTACAGGGCTATACTAGCAAGTACTAGTACTACAATGGTGGGCTCAAATAGCAATTTTGTCTCATGCAAGAGCCTGGCTATATGCGTGCTCCAAGGCACCGCACCACGCCCTACCCCTACACAAAGACTGCCACGTGAGTGTTCGCAACTGCCATGTTCGGGTTGCGCTTGGCTCTTCGCCTCTTCAAGAAGAGGAACAATGATGTTACTACTACTTCTACAGTATGGAATCCTGTGTTGCATGTCCATCCACCTCGTGCGGGAGGGATAGCGTGTAGCGAAAGCTTCTACTAGTCCTGCCAGCCACCACGCTCATGCGTGAGGGAGGGGCGCAGCTTCATTGACTTACTACTCCTGCCTCTGCATCTATGACAGGCGGGCCCAATAGGTGGGTTGCCCACCTATCATGCAGCCAAAGGCAGGTGCAGTTAAGGCACCGGGGCTCAGTCCGCAAGGGAGAGGGCATTGTAGTTATCAAACTTCTCGGTCATGTACGAGTTGACGCGACACATCAAAGCACTACACTCGATATATTTCAATAATTTGCGTTTACCGATGCATTAATTATGCAACACATCAAAGAACTGCACTCAATATAAGTCCTTTTAGACATTCCAATGGACTACAACATACGGATGTATGTAGACATATTTTAGAATTTAGATTCACTCATTTTGCTTCATATGTAGTCACTTGTTGCAATCTCTAAAAAGACTTATATTTGGAAACGGAGGGAGTACAACGCATGCATGCATGCCATGACTTTCCTTTTGATACTTGCATGTGTTGATTTGATGCACCTTGCCAAATTTTAACTATAAATTTAACTAACCAAATGTTCATGCATGTCACAAAAATTACAGGGTTGTTTGGATTATGACTATGTTTGTCTTATGTTGCCACATTATTTTTCCCACACTTGCCACACTTGCCTAACTTGAGTTGCTCAAATTGTTAGACACACTTTGGCTTGCCTAAGGGAATCTTGCCACACTTTTTGTGTCTACGACATGTGGGGTTCATTGCTAATAAAAAAATTCTTGTCTTAGGTGTGGCTAATAAAAAGGCTTATATTTAGGAACGGAGGGAGTAGAAAATATAAATAATAATGCATGTTGGGGCAACCCACGTTTCCTATAATTTTAGTCATGGACTTGTTCACAGTTTTTATGAGGGGGTGGTTGTTCATTTAACGGAGGGACTTGTACCAGACTTGAACGATACAAAGTGCGACCTAGCACACCGAAACACCACTTGGAATAAGCGTGTAGCTATCTCAAAAAACAATCAATTATTAAAAAAAAAGGCGACCTGGCACGTACACAATTTTAAACGATTGTTTTGATGGAGTGAAAAAGGAAAACTACCCCACTATGTATATATTGGCCAGAGCCTCCGCGCTTGCTTGCTAGGGTTGCTCTATTCACACACTCTCATCCTCTCCAGATCTAAACAAGATAGCGGTGGTAACACTGACTTTCTCCCTTCAAAAAACACTGTCTTTCTATCCTGACCGCTGGTTACAAATCCGGACGTATCCCCCTTCACTGGTGAAGGGGAGGAGGGGCAGCGTTTAGGCCGTCGCCAACAGCGAGGCAGGAGAACCATTACCGGCCGCACTGTTATCTCTGGCTGAGCGCCGACGTGGGAGGTCCTCCGATCCCTTCGTCGTTGCCCTAGTGTGGGCGGATCTGGCCTCCCGCCGCCCACCTATCACATCCCGACGACCTTCAGGTATATCTTCCTTCGAAACCACCTTAGCTCTACTTCCCCAGCTTGCTACGTCGCTGCATGTGCATCATTTTCTACCTCTCAGGCCCTCTCGATCGGATGGTCCAACGTCACCTATTTTTTTCTTCTATTGTTAGAGGTAAAGCTACTTCATGGAGTCGAATATTGTACTTGGTTCAAACAAGAAATAAAGTGGGGGTGAGGGAATTCAGTATGTACATCAGACTTGGTACAAATAGGAAGGAAATGGGGTGAAAGTAGTACAGACTGGTCATCCAACCAGTCTCTTGGTCGAAAAGGGAAATATAGGGGTAACACTGTACACGGTAGTATGACCAGGACTAGATTTGCTATCCACACATAGGAGTAGGTGGCTGGAGTGAACAAAAATGGGACCAACCCAGATATGTTTCTTGGATGTTTGTTTCTCGGGGCAATAAACTATGAATCACCACTTTATGCCCCTGTTTAGGTACATGGTGCTGGACTGCTGGTGCACCCACTAGAGTTGCTATTGTTTTGCATGTCAATTTATTGCCATTGGTTCAATGAGGTAATGTTCTGCGTATTGTCCATGATGAATTTGATGCTAATGTTAGAGTAATAAGCTAATGTCTTTCTATCCTTTCTCACTAAGCTAATGAAGGATTCACCTTGTTCCTACTTGTGCAAACAGGGATCATGTTGTGCCAATCATACATTTTAGTGAGGAACTACACAAGACAATACAATGAACTGTATCCCAGCCAGTGCTTTAACTCTGCTGGAAGTTCTTGATAATCTTTCAATATAATCTCAGCACTGGTAAACAAGAGTGATTTCAACCATACATTTAAAGTGCACAAAAATATATACAATTGGGTGATTCCAGTGAGTACTTTATCATCTCTTATGGGACTACATGAATAAGCTTTTTTCTCAGGTTGGTACGGGCCTAAGGCCTTCATCCATATTAGTTTGTTGTCATCTCCATTTGTATCGTGCTACTGTCATGAGAAACTCCTTTATCTTTGCACGTTAAAGTTTTGCAACCTATGATACATGGCAATGCTTTGAGTGTTGAGCTAATTGGCACTGATTAAATAAACTAATACCTCTCTTTAAGCAAGACTACTATGTTGCTAACTTTACCATTAAGATAATGAGGGTGCTTCTATTTGTTATTGTATGTTTCATCAACTAGTCCCACTATTACAGTAATCTCACTCTCTCAATATATGTGCCAACAGGGATGCTCGATTTTGATGGAACTGCACAAAAACTTTGGGTGCTTCATTGCCTCGACAGCTTCCGTCCTTTCCTGTCAGTCGCTAATCTGGGCCTACTTTCTTCCTTTGCTGTCAGTCGCTTCGCTTATCTCAGCTTCCAGTCAAAGTAAATAGTAATTGATATGCTACCTCACACAGGTTAGTACTGGTCTTTATCCTGATTATTGTGCTTGTCATGTATTGGTAATTTGGTATTGTGCTACTGTTTGCCGATTTTATAGAGTAACTTGGAGCCTGAACTCGCAGGCAAATCATTGCATTGGGTGATTTCAGTAGAACTGCACAAAAATATCAGATGGACAGATACTTATGCTGCTGCTATGTACTCCAAAGTTCACTCAGACAAGCATCGATGTTGACAAGAAGTGCCTATATTCATTCGAGTATCAACCGACATCAACCAGTTGTCAAACTCCAAGCATTAGGAGAGTGAACGCCAAAAATATTGCTTGGCGCATAGCCGAGAAAAACACAGTCCAGTCTTTGGTCCCAACTTGTGCCTTTTGGTTATCGGCAGATATGGTAGCGAACTATATGGCATGGAGTCTAAAGATTCCAGACAAGTTGGTTGACGCGTATATTCATCTGGCACTTAATCAGTCTGCATGCCACGGATGCTCCATTTCAGTTGAACTGCACAAAAAATTTGGGTGGTTCATTTTCTCAAGCGCCTCCTTTCTTGTCTGCAATGTAGAATTTTGGCGAGCTACAGGACTGAGATGAGCCAGTAAACTAGTTGGATGAAAGTAGTGGCCAAGTTGCTCAAACCTGCCTCGGCACGAGACCACTATTTGAGGATAAACCTACAAGAAAAGTTCAGATTGTCTGTTCTACCTCTTATGTACTCGAAAGTTTACTCGTACAAGCATTAATTTTAGCAAGAAGTACCTCCGACTGAACACCATTTACCAGTTTGTACCCTAGGTAATTAAAGTTCGTCCATGGATCATATTGGTTGTGATCTCAATCATTTGGATGCATAAACATATTGAACATGTGTATATCTGAATCTTTTTGTGAATTATCTATGAATATTGTCGTGTGATCTATCAATCATTTGGATGCATAGACATGCTGAACTTGTGTATATATGAATCTTTTGAGTTGTTGATTGTGAATGTTGGCTATGAATATGAACGTGTCCTGTGAACCTGAGTTTGATACGAATGTTTACCTTTTCTATTGTACTTGTGTGTGAACTTGTTAGTATGCCTACTGTGGGATATGTGACGCGTGGGTGTCAACGGCACACCTTCTTCCCGAGAAGAACTGCGCCTGCTTTGTTAGGGTAGCAATGGCGCATCACCTCTTTTTAATCATTTTGCTCTGTCTTCCCCCCTCCCCCGCTCAACCCCTGCCGTAATGTTTTCGGACTCAAAACAAACATAGTACTACGTTGTTTTTGGGGCTTGATGAAAAATCGAGTGTTGGTTTCTGTAGGTTGGCCCGCCCAGCAAATGGGCTACTGGTCCACCACGGATTGGGAGGCTAAAAATACAAGTTGTATGGTGTAGAGGCAAGTAAAAAAGCGCCATCGAGTGCCATCCACTAAAGAAAAAAAATCGCTCCTGATGTGCTTCTTCAGTCGTGCCGCCATCCCCCTCTTTAATCCAGTTCGCTCGGGGATCTAGCTGGTATCATTTTTTCCAGAGGGCGAACAAGTATCAGCTAGGCCTAGGTTTTGTATTTTAACATGCGTAGCCCACGACATACGTAGATAGTTGTCTCAACTTATTTTTTGAGGTCCATACCGGCCTATGGGCTTTTTCTTAAAGATCGGCAGCCCAATGTATTTTTTTAATAAAATGCAGGGTCTGTTCTATTTATCTATATATAAGAATAATAATGTTGTGTCCAATTTATGTTTGCCCTTCTAACCACATTATATATATTTATATTATTACTATTATCGTATATTTTAAAGAGACTTATATATACATTATAAAAACATCCCACGTGTTATTAAGTTATAAAAGTAAATGTTTAACAGAAGTTGGCAAGGAAAATCCTGGTTGTTTTTGACTCACAGGCAAGGAAAATCCTGGTGATTGCGTACAAAAGCTTGCGAAGATTTTAAGGACCAATGTAATAATAATGCGCTCATTTTTATTTTGAGCAATAACTCGCTAATTTTTTAATTTTATATATAAAAAATGTGCCTCTCCAGTTTATTTTTTGATATTAATTGCTCCTTCTAACATAACATTATATATAGAACGAGCCCAGCTAATTCGTGTACTTCAAGGAAGGGAAAATGGGCTGGGATTTCTTAGAAAATATAAATGGGCCGCATTGACGCGAAATTATTTGTTCACCCAGCCCAACAAATGGATTGTACATTCAGACTGGCTGCCCCCAACCCAGGGATGTGCAAAACTAAATGCAGATGCAGTGGTTTCAGCAAGAAGGAGGCATGCAGCGGTGGGTGCAGTTTGCAGGGATCAGCAAGGGATGTTTCTTGGAGCATCGGCCATTGTTGTCAAACATATAAGTGATCCAGCAACACTTGAGGCAATGGCAATTAGGGAAGCTTTATCCCTACCAGCAGATCTATACGTCCAAAACATCCATGTGGCATTAGATTGCAGGGTGGTAGTAGATGATGTGAGGAATGGCACGTCGGTAGCTTATGGTTCAGTCATTAAGGAAATGTTTCCTCCCCCTGACACCTGGGACCCACCGGCTGTATCTTCGCATGGAAGGAAGTGCCTCCTTGTTATGAGAAAAATTATTCCTCCCGTTGACAGCTGGGACCCGTTAGATTTGGTGGCTAACTTGTGGGCCTACTAAGCGGACGTGTACGCAGGGCTTTTTCAACTTAATCAACAAATGATTCTAGCAGCTGGACCGTTGGATGTTAATCCAACAACCATGCTCCTTCTTCAACCTCTGTTCTTGCTCCTGTCTCTCGTGGGCGGCACCGCGGTTGTGCTGCCGTGCACCCGAACCAGTCAAGTTTCCCACTCCTCTCCATCTCTGACTCCACTGTCGTGTCTTTTCCATCTCTGGGTCGTTCCAGTCTAGGGCCTCGCCATCGTCCACCGGCCTTGGTGCGCTCGTCATGGTGTGGTCAACGTGGTCAAAAAACGAGAGTCATCGGAAGATGACTGTACGTGAGAGGCTGGCAGTGGGGACGCACCATGCCCATGGATGCATGCATGCAATGGAACGCGGCATGGTCAACATGGTCAAGGAACGACTTCCATCGGAAGAGTACTGTACATGGAGAGGCTGACAGCTGGGTCCACGGCCGCAGCAAGGAAGTGCCTCCTTATTATGCGGAAAATAATAGTTCCTCCACCTGACAGCAGGGACCCACCGGATGGGCCACCGTATTTTGCAAAAAAATGTTTCCCCCCTGACTGATGGGACCCACCAGCTGTATCTTCGCACGCAAGGAAGTGCGTCCGGGCAAAAAAAACGATTCACCCCCCTGACTGCTGGGACCCACCAGCTACATCTTCGCACGCAAGGAAGTGCCTGAAAGTCGAGACCCACCTGGTCGAAGCGTACGTAATGTTGTCATTCTAGTCACAAACGTTTACGTAAATACTGGTTGATGTAGAGGCGTGCAGATGTCATAGTAGAGGCGCGCACGTAGCATGTACACATACGTACAGCGGCCAGGGTGCAAGAAACTAATTAAGGCCACGTATGTACATACGGACGGGGTCCCGAACGGCTACTCACGCATACATACGGCCAGGGCTCGTGTACATGGCTGGGTCAAAGCAGAGAAACTACGTTGTCGTTGTGTTCATGGGGAGGCAATGGAATGTGTCGTGTTCATCAGGAGGTTACGGAACGCGTGGGAGCCAACCGGCTTGGATGGAATAGCCGACGGAAACGAGGCCTGGTGTACCGTAGAACGGAGGAAACGACCTTGTGTTCGATCGACCATGTTCGAAACAGGATCCTATTCATCGGGAGGGGTCTGGTGCACCGCAAAACGGAGGAAACGGACTTCTGTTGGACCTCCTATGGTCGAAACTGGGTCCTGTTGATCGGGAGGGGTGTGGCGTACCGCAAAACGGGACTCCACGAGATATTGTTCATCTCCACCGTCGACCTCCTCCAGCCTCCACGGGCTACTGTTCATCCACCGTCGACCTCCTCCAGCCTCCACCGATGACTGTTCATCCATGGGCTCCTGTTCATCCAGCATCCACCGCGCGCTACACCACCGGCTAAAGTTCAACCAGCCCTCTCCACGGGGTCTTGTTCAATCACCCCTCCATAAGCTACTGTTCATCTAGACCTCCATCGGCTACTGTTCAACCAGCCCTCCACAGGGTTGTCCTGTTCATCCAGCCCTCCACGGGGTCCTATTCATCCAGCCCCAACCGGCTCGATCGATCGGGGTCCTGTTCATACAGAGGCAACACCACGGGGTCCTGTTCATCCACCCCCACTGGGAACTGTTCATCCAAACCCCCCAGCAACACTCACTGTTCATCCAAACCCCCCAGCAACACTCACTATTCATCCAGAGGCATCATCGATCGGCTTCAGTTAGCAGCAGGAGCGAAGGAATCGCTCGATCGCTCGGGTTCAGTAACGCATAGCCTATAGTGCAATCGCTTGGGTTCAGTTAGGCGACGCCTCGCTCGGGTTCAGTTAGAGCCCAACGCCTCGCACCCACGCGCGTATGGTATGAGAGAAACGCGCATCGCTCGGCCCCCGACCACCCACCGTAACCGGGAACTCCCCGATATTTTCCTCGCCCTCGCTTCTACCACGGTTTTTTCGTCATGGATAGTGTGAAGAATATCATGCAGCTGCGTCTCCGGCCTTCCCAACACGAAAAGCCCATTTCTGTCATGACTTTTTGTCATAGAAATAGGAGCCCACCACATCTATGATGATACCGGGTTTTGTCACAATTATCGTCATAGAAGTGTCATAAGTATGACAGAAAAAAAATTCATTCGGCCCAAAATGTCACGAATGTGTCTTTCTTTTGTAGTGTTGCCCTTCATCTGGCTTGTGGACTCATCATCATCTTCTGATTCAACATTTATGCAATCTTTCTCTCCAGGCAGCTTCCTTCCTTCCTTCCTCCATCCGAGCACACTTATGCACTAGGGTGTACAACTCCTTCACAGTCTTGGGCAACTGCACGTACATCTCAGAACGGATCCGGCGGTTGCGCACATTGGACTGGATGGCAGCTATCACGCCTACCGGATGGATATTTGGAATTTTTCTATGGACTTTGCTGAACCTCTGTAAATACTTATGGAGGGTTTCTCCTTCCTTCTGTTGGAGAAGCTGCAGATCACTGGGACGACCCGGCTCCTGGTGGCCACCGGTGAAAGCACTGATGAACTCATGGCACAGGTTTGCCCATGAAAAAATAGATTTCTCCGGCAGGTGCATCAGCCAAGACCTCACATTGGACTTGAGGGCCAATGGGAAGTAGTTGGAGAACACTTTCTCATCTCTTCCCCCGGCAACCTGAATAGCAATGGTGTAGATGCCCAGGAATTCTGCTGGGTGCAGCCTCCCGTCGTGCTTCTTAGGTATCTCTGGCTTGAACGTGCGAACGGACGGCCAACAGACCGGATGCAGCTCACGGGTGAAGGCAGGGTAGCCAACCTTGAAGGGCAAGGGGCCGCCAACACCGAGCGTGGGCTCGTCGATGTCAGGGCCTTCGTGCCCGTCGGCTCGGAGGAGGTCGCCGTGGCGCTGCTTGATGACGCACACGTCTCCTCTCCGCCTATCTTCTAGGGTTCATCGTTAGCCTAGACGTGCTTAAGGATCAGAGGAGGCCATCGAGACGTCATCGGGGTCTTTATTTGGTCGCGTCCATGCTGGTGGCCATGGCGGGGACTGCACCGTGGGGACGGCTCCCTCCGTACGGGCAGCAACATGGGTCATTGTTGTTGCTTGGGGAGGCCGTGGCGGGTAGCTCGCTGTGAGCCCTCGGCTTCGGTGAAACCGAGCAGACTTTGGATGGTGGCACGCCATTCGTCCATCTGCTCGGCCGCTGGTGGAATCCTCAGCAACAGCTGAGCTCGCACCATGGCCTCTGAGGCTGTGCTTCGCATAGATGATGATGATGTCGATCGCGCCGTCGCTCGCCTCCTGAAGGAGCCAGCGACAGCAGCACTGCACCCCCACTATTTCGGTGCAACCACCGAGGTGGCAGGGTGGTGAGGCGGAGGTGCTCGAGGGCCATCAGCTCTGTTGGGCGCATCAGCTCGGTCGATCCGCCCAGGGGAAAGCACACGTGCAGCGGCCACGCCTATGGCAGGGATGGCCGGAGGGTGGCCGTTCGCCCCAGACCGAGCGCCATCGCTGTTGGTGTGCCCATCAGCGAGCGGAGTGCGGCCGCCGAAGTGTTGCTGAGGTTGCTCTCCTCCGGTGTCTCATGCTCCCGCGTCGGCCGCGGGGAAGGGGTGGCGGTGCCGCCTGCTCCGACCACATCCCAGCAGCGTTAGCGTCCTCGTGCGTCTCTGTGCTCCCTGCAGCGTTGGAGGCCGCGGGCGGAGGGGCCTTCGAGGTGGACGGATGAGCCGAAGAAGCAGGTTTCTTCTTAGGCGCCATGGTCAATGGCGTCGTCGAAGATGCAGATGGCGATGAAGATGACGCGCTGCTTACGCTTTCAGGTTCGCACAAGCGATCCCCCTACCTGGCACGCCAAATATGTCGCGGGAAACCATGGCCACCTATGGGACCAAGACGGCCCCTTGCTGGTTCGGCAGGGCGGAGTCGCGTTGCACAAAGAGCAGACCAACGTGGGGCAGCACGGTAGAGATCACACAGGCAGTTTTACCCAGGTTCGGGCCACGGTCTGATGGTGGATTGATGGTGGAAAAGTGGTGGTGGTTCATAGTACACTTGCCCGACAGGGGTTGCCTCAATGCGGCAGCGACTACGCGCGTACGGGGGTGCGAGTGATCTAACTTTCCAACCTCTCGAACTGTTGCCTTGGGCCTCCTTTTATAGCTTAAGAGGTCACCATAGTGGCAAATTAGTCATTAGACACTAATATGACAGCAAATAGTGCTATCATACCTAACTCTGCAGGCTGAAAGCGTGCATTTAATGCACCGCTTAGCATCATGTCGCTTGTCGCCCGGCAAGGCTTGCCAGGCCATCTTGCCAGCTCCAAGCCTGCTCATCTGACACGTCATAGGACGGGTGTCATCTGTGGGTTTTCTTGGTAGGAAGTGGTCGCCATGTGGCGAATGGTTGCCAATTAATCACTCCGCGGCTTGACACCACACTGATCGACGACGTGGGTCATTATGGAGTAGTTGGTGAGGTGATCTGGCCTCCGCAAGTCCCGGCAGGCCCTGCCCGGACGCCTTGGTCATCTTCTTCTATAGGTGGCCTCGCCCCTTGCCGGCTCGCCTGCCTGAAAAGGGAGTCTTCTTTCTTGACGATATCTAGCTTCTCTGACTTGTCCTTTGTCCTTTCTAATCTGTATGTTGATGCTTTGAATCTCTTGGTCTCTTGTTCATCTTGGTCTGAGGCTTCAATCTTGATCTTGTGCCTGTGCACAGTCAGGGCGACAGGCCCAGGGTCTGTTGCAGTGACACCTTCTATGGTTCACATAACTGGAGTTGAACTCAGAGCTTTGGCACAGAGTGATCAAGCACTAAGATGATTGTGATGACCAAAATTCAGCTTAAGAGGAGGGGTTTAGATGGGGGTTGCTGTAGAAAGTGCCAAAATGGCTAGATTTTGGGATCATGAAGTTGCACTCACATAATTGCTCGAAATGAGCTGAAAATGGGCATGGCCCAATGATTTGAAGATATGAAGACGCTCACAAAGTTTCATGCCATTTGGACTTGCCAAAATACACTTGCTTCACAAAGCATCTCCCCAGACACAAACTTGGAAAAATTGCACAGGGCAAATAGTTTGATGAAATGGGGCAAAACTTGGTGAACGGAGTTTATATGGATATGAGAATGCCCTGGTAAAATTTCAGCTTAAATGAAGTAATATAAAATATGGTTGCTTCACAAACTGAAAATCTGACCAGTAACCAAGATTTGGAGCTGGGCTCACATGGAAGGGTTACATGAGCTCAAATTTGGTGGAGAGGCATGATTTGATCAAATGAAGGATGTGGCAAAGTTTCAACTCATTTGGACATGCCTAGAATACACTTCCTTCACAAAGTTTCTGCGTGACAGAAACTTTAAAAAATGCTGAAAAATAATTACTAGGCAAATGAGGTTGAAGATTCGCACAGGGCAATGATATGGACAGGAAAAGATGTCCAAAAAGTTTGGAGTCAATCAAGCAAAGATAAATAGCTTTTGCTTTGCAAATTGCCATTTAGGGCACAATAGGAAAAGAATTATTGGAGGATGATTTTTGAACATGGCAATGAAATATTTTACCATATTTGAGGAAGATATGACCCAATAAATTTATGAGAATTATTTGGGGATTTAAGGAGTGAAAGAAAGATGGGTTGCTTCACAACCTAGGGTTTAAAGGGTTATTCCTTTAACACAAAAGGAATATTCCCTAGAAAAAGAATATTGGATTAGGTCAAGGATGAGAATGACATGATCTTGGGATGATGATGCGGATGACAAGACACTATAAAACTTAGGAATACATCATCTTCATTAGTTTCAGAACCACATAGCCACGGAAAAATAGTTTAAAACAATAAATCCAAGAAAATCATCAGAAAAAGGAAAGGGCAAAATCCACGGTGTTACAAACCTTCCCCCCTTTAAGAAATCTCGTCCTCGAGATTTGGTTGCTTAGCTAACACGTAAATATCCTGATTTGAACAAACTGTTTCCAACTCGGGTTTCTCTTATTTACTCTTATACTATGTTCCCACTGGATTGGATCTGACTTACTGCCTTGGTCTGGGGTGGTTTGCTTCACCGAATCTGACATACTGACACGACTTACCTCATATGTTCATATTCATATTGGCTCACATTTTCTTTCATATCTGTTGGCTTTGCTGGGTTTGACGAATTATCTTTACCGACATAGTTGTCCTTCCTGATATTGATTCTTGCTGGAGATGTTATTCTTGTATCGAGTACCTAGAATATTCCACGGAGTTTGGAACGCATCCTCCCATGGAACAAGAATCTCTTCTATACAGATATCGGACTACTTGAATATATGCATACCTTATGGGTTCAAAACAGTGATTGGAATCTGACGGATTTTGTCGTCTCACAGGAGTTTATGACTTATCTTGACTGGCTTTACTCTCCTGCGTATCCAACTTGTACCAAAAGTTTAACTATCGCTTGACGTGACTGATAGAAAAATTGCACCATCAGCTGATGATAACATTTGCAAACTTGACTGACGGTGATCTTGGCAAGGAATCATGTTCAATTGCTTCCCATATGTGAGAGCACATGCTTGAGGCTTGTCATGAATACTCTGATTACTCCTTTTTCCGGTATATCCATGTGGATAGCGGTCCATGCGATCATTCAACAGGGTTGTTGAGGTCAATATGTTGAGCTGTCCTTGGGTCAGACTTAACAAACTTGGGTATACAATGCTGATAGTTCTGAGCATATACTATGGACTGAACTGGTTGCCTTGCTTTGGGGTCCTTACTACAATGGAGTAGACCTCTTAGGCGTACCTTCACTTGAATTTGATGTGGAATAAGACTGTCTTGGGCATACATACCACATTTTTCACACAATAACTGGCATACCTGTCTTGTTGGTCTTGCTCCTTCATTATCATTTCCTTTATCTGGATCTTTAACTGAAACAACTGGGCCTTATATGCCCTCGATTATTTTTGCGACCCTGAGTACTGTCATGTGCAACATCTTGCAATCATACCTTGGCCTTGTTCATGTCTTGAATCTCGGGATATTTATCCGGTTCACATGTGCTTATATAGATCTCTCGTTACTGTTGTTGACTATGCCAGATAGTGACAGGATTAATAACATCATCTTGATGGGTGTGTAGAGGCTGACCTCAATAATTACTGCCAAGACGGTGTCTCAATGTTGTATTCCTTCAAGACTTGTCGATTCTTGCATCACCCACTGGTTTTCCGTCTCTTGAATAACCGGTGAGGTTGTCGGATGCGTATCGTGAATTCTTCCTTGTGCGAGAGACTTGCATGAACATGATAGCATACTCACTGTATGTAGATATATATGATTCTCGAGGCATACATTTGTTCCAACTAATTCTTGTTTCGAACCCAATGTTGCAGATCTGACACTTGGAAAACACTGCCACATGCTGACAACTCATTGTTTAATATTTTGTACCAGTGTCGTACTGAAGAAGATTGGGCAGCTTGCGTTGGAAGCCATCGGGGTATCGTGCTGAGGAAGATTGGGTGGCTTGTGCCCGAAGCTTTCGGTGGATATCTTACTAAGGAAGATTGGGTACCGTACCTCATGAGCTTCCCCCCTTAAAGACTTGCTAGGGAAGACTCGGTACCTTATGCCAGAAGCTTTTGCAGTATCTTATTATGACAACTAAATATCTTGCACTGGAATCCATGCATACCCTTCTGATGCAGAGTGATGAATCATGCCTTATACACTTCACTGATAAATTGTGGAGAAGGTCTGGACTGATTTTCTTTGTGAATATATAGGGTGGGTCTATTATGATAACACCTCTTAAGACCTTATTCTGCGCACCTAATCTTATTCTGCACACCGAAGAAACTACTGTAGCCACCGCCCCGCATACGCAAAAACAGCCAAACTGCATAAAACAAAAAAAACTACCTCCACCTTCCCCACCTCTCGTTACCCCCTTCCCTACCTCCACCTATCGATGCCCCTCTCTTCTCCACCTCCCCGGTGACCACCCGCGCCGCCCCGCCCCAACCACCACCTCATACCTCCCCGCCCGGTCACCACCACGCGCTGCCCCGCCCCAGCCACCACTCTGCTCTCCCCCACGACCCCCACCTTCCTCCCGGTCCATCCTCGACCTCCACTTGTTTCTGCCGTCCGGGGGTCGCGCCGCTGTCCGTGGATCTCCGCCGCCCCGCCCAACCACATCCAGTCCCGGGCGAAACCAGAGCCGCCACCGTCCATGCGGACCCGCGCGTCGCCGCCCCGGTTCGTCATCCCGAGGTGACCAGGCACTCCAACCGCCGCAGCCTATCAGATCCGGTGAGATCCGGCTGCCCCCGCACCTCCCTCCTGCTAACCACCGGCGGAAGCCCCTCCTTCTCCAAGCACGTGGCTCGTGACCAGTGGATCCAGTGGGTGACGACGATGGCCACTGGATCCACTGCAACCGGCCTCCTTCCCCCGAAACGGATCCGGCGGGCACGACCCCAACCACTTCTCTCTGCCGCGGATCTGACATCGTCGGGTTTTCTTCACCATCATGCAGGAGGAGGGTGCTCCACCTCACGCCCTGCTCCACCTCATGGCGGGCAGGCGCAACCAGAAGGCTTTTTTGCAGTTCACTGTTCCCTCGTCGACCACCGGCATTTGTGCAATCAAAGATGGGGAGCTCGCCTCTCGTTCCGGTGATGTGCATCTTCTGCCCACACCCCTTTCTTGCAGTTCGCATCCTCCTTGTGTGCGGTTTGGAGAACGCGTCCATGCAGCTCACAGTCATCTTGCATTTGATTTGACACACCAGAAACAACTTTCCTCCCATGTCAAAATAGAATTTTGCTGATCAGTTGGATAGTGATAACATGCAGTCCGCTCAGCATGCTGGCGCTGGCTGAGGCGGCAATGCGTGCCGGCGCGCGTGCGGTGGGTGACTAGGAGCTCCCTGGCGAGCGTTTATTCCCCTACGAGAAGGTGAGGAGTTCACGCTCCCGTCCCTGCTGTAGCTTACTTCGCTCCTCCAGTCCAGCGAGATGTGGTTTGATGCGTGTATGGGTTGTGCAGTTCATCGGCAATTGTCTTACATTACGCATGGCTAGTGCATGCAGTCCACTGTTGGGACGACAAGTATTGCAGTGCGAAGGAGTGCGGCGTGCATCTCGCCCGAGCATGCGAGCCATGACGCTCACCTACAGGATGCAGCTCTCTCCACCACTCCTTGCTTTCGCCATAGGGTGGCCGGCGGCATCCTTTTTTAGTAATTCAAAGTTCATCATGCAGGACACTAGCTATCTGTAAAAATGGTAACTCATTATAATTTGTTATTCAGACACGCAGTCCACTAACTATTCTCTTTGGTTCATTTTTATTGTTTTCTTAGGATGGGGAACATACAAAAGTGGACGGCGTCCAGGGATGTAATTCTCTACCTGTGGCACGTTCAGCTGGGTGCTGCCAGTGCAAAGGATGTTGTTTTGTATTGGAGTGTGTATGTGTGTGTGTGTGTGTTGAGCAGGTTACTATTTTTGTTGTAGTCCATGCACTCTATGCGAGTAGTGGCGCGGCAGTGCACTTCGTCGGCATGTGAAGTTCCCTCTGTCACCATTGTAGTGTGGTTGCCCATCTTTTTATAAGTAAAGATTGAAGCTCACTTTGTTGTCTCATGCAGTTTGCTATAATACTCCTCCACAGTTCGCTTGGTAAAATATATCTCAATGAAGTTCGTTTTTCATTATATGTAGTTCACTCGCTCAGTCCCCCCGCGGTCCACTCGCACGGTCTACGCAGATAAAAAAGTATTGAGTTTGGAAAAAACTCACGCCGTTCACTTTCGGTAGCGCCACGGCCCGTTTACGGTGGTCTCGAGGTTCACTTTTCATAGTATTGCGGTTTACCAACGCTCGACATGAAGTGCACTCCACCTCGTTTACGAAAATTTACGTCCCACAAAAAAAACCATGCAGTGCACTTGCCCATCTAATGAAGTGCGGTATTTCGTCTGAAGCAGTGCGTTTTTTCCCCGTCCGAGAAAAAATGCGTCCCACAAAAATATCCCATGCAGTGCACTTGCCCATCCAATGAAGTGTGGTATTTCGTCTGAAGCAGTGCGTTCTTCTTTCCCCGTCCAAGAAAAAATACATATAAACAAAAAGAAACCATGCAGTGCACTTGCCCATCTGATGCAGTGCGGTATTTTGTCTGAAGCAATGCGTTCTTCTGTCCGATGCAGTACATACGATGATTTTGGTCTCGCGAAGAACAGAGTGTCCGCTTTTCGATAAAATCGAAACTGCTCTTAAACCATAAGTAATTAGAGAGAGTGTTCTACATGAAAAAGTTGTGTCTCGTCGATATCTTTCCAACGCCGTACGATTAGAATCATTCTGACTAGCCGTTCGGAAAAATTTCGCGAAAAAACAGCCGCTGCCTCTCGACGTCAGCCACACGATTTTCAAAATTAACTAAAAACTATAAGGAATCTCAAAAACATTTAAACATACGACAGTTACGCCTTGTCCATAGCTTCCCAACGGCATATCATACGTCTCGTTTCGACAAACGGTTAGAAAACTGGAACGAAAACAGTACCGAAAATTTCAAAAAACTTGAAAAATAGAGTTCCGCGATTTAGTAAATTTGAAACTACTCTTCAACCGTAACGAATTAGAGAAAGATTTATATATAAAAAAGATGTTCCTCGATAATATCTATCCAACGGCGTATCATTTGCTTCGTTGCAATGAGCGGTTTAGAAGAAATCGCGAAAATACGCTTGCTGCCACTCGTCGTCCGCCGCGCCGTTTTTGAAACTGCTCTTAAACCGCAAGGAATCTCGGAAAGTGTTCAACATGGTGAAGTTGCGCCTAATCCATAGCTTTCCAACGGTATATTATACACCTTGTTCAGATAAACGGTTAAAAAATTAGAGCGAAGACAGTACCAGAAAAACACAGCATGCAATTTTTTTTGACACAAAGTTCACTAGTCTCTATTGCAGTGCTCGTCGTCAAAATGATGCAGTGCGCTTCTGTTGAGCGTGCAGTGCCGAAGTCGTGTGCAGAATAGTTATTCTGCTAATATTAGCAGAATAGACCGTCTGTGTATATGTATGTATGTATGTAT
>NC_041381.1:362248066-362312972 GCF_002162155.2 Triticum dicoccoides | reverse complement strand
ATATATCATATGATGAGGTGGCTGTCCAGCGCCCTCTGGGCGGTGGTTCCTGTTCTTCTCCGGCATCGTCGTCCATACCGTCGATATCTTCGGAGTCAAAATCATGCATGTTGGTTAGGTCGTCGATAGCGGCTACTAAGTGGGTGGGTAACGAATTTCTTCGTCGTCTGCTTCCCACTCAAGCCGTACATAGTTCGGCCAGGAGTCTGCTAATAGGGAGAGAGACTTTAACGAGGTTAGCATGCCGCCCAAGGGTGAGTGCTGAAAAATATCCATGGAGGTAAACTCCATGATCGATGCCCAATTAGGTTCGATAGGCATGGATGTGCGCGGTTTGGAACCAATGGCCGGAGACGAGTCCGAGGGTCCGATGACACAGACCTCATTGGCAGGGTCTATCTGCCCGTCCTCGGATGGCATGATCTGCTCCGGATTTAGAGCCGGGGCAGCTGCGGGTGTGATTTCCTGGACACAGTCTGATGGCAGATCTAGGTCATGCTCGTCGTGACCGTACGGCGCGCCTGTCTTGGGCTTGAATCCGTCGAATATCAAGTCTCCGCGGATGTCGGCATTGTAGTTCAGGCTTCCAAACCTGACCTGATGGCCAGGGGCACAGCTATCAATCTGCTCCAGATGGCCAAGCAAGTTGGCCCGCAGTGCGAAGCCGCTGAATATGAAGATCTGTCCGGGGAGGAAAACCTCACCTTCGATCACATCGTTGTGGATGATTGAAGGAGCCATCAAGCCTTACCGTGATGACATAGTGGAACTCTCAATGAAAGCACCAATGTCGGTGTCAAAACCGGCGGATCTCGGGTAGGGGGTCTCGAACTATGCGTCTAAGGCTAATGGTAACAGGAGGCAGGGGACACAATGTTTACCCAGGTTTGAGCCCTCTCTATTGAGGTAATACCCTACTTCCTACTTGATTGATCTTGATGATATGAGTATTACAAGAGTTGTTCTACCGCGAGATCGTAGAGGCTAAACCCTAGAAGCTAGCCTATGATTATAATTGTTCTTGACCTATGGACTAAACCCTCCGGTTTATATATACACCGGAGGAGGCTAGGGTTACACAGAGTCGGTTATAGAGAAGGTAATCTACATATCTGAATCGCCAAGATTGCCTTCCACGCAAAGGAGAGTCCCACCCGGACACGGGACGAAGTCTTCAATCTTGTATCTTCATAGTCCAACAGTCCGGCATAAGAATATAGTCCGGCTGTCCGAGGACCCCCTAATCTAGGACTCCCTCACATACCCTCAGCCCCGAGGGTGAACTACTCCCTCCTCGTCATGGAGAGCATCGGGATGATGAAGATGGCCACTGGTGATGGATCCCCCCTCCGGCGGGGTGCCAAAACAGGGTATCTATTAGTTTTTGGTGGCTAAAAAGGCTTGCGGCTCCTGATCTTCTTTCTGTTTTGGAAATTTGGGGATATATAAGAGGTGTTGGCAGCGGGAACAAGTCAGGGGGTCCACAAGGAAGCATGAGGTAGGGGCGCGCCCTCCACCCTCGTGGTAGCCTCGGGACTCTTCTGGTCCATCTCCGATGCTTCGTGGGCTATTTCTGGTCCAAAAACAATCTCCGTCAATTTTCAGGTCAATTGGACTTGTTTTGATATTCCTTTTCTGCAATATTCAAAAACAAGGAAAAAACAGAAACTGGCACTGGGCTCTAGGTTAATAGGTTAGTCCCAAAAATCATATAAAATAGCATATAAATGCATATAAAACATCCAAGATGGATAATATAATATCATGGAACAATAAGAATTTATAGATACGTTGGAGACGTATCACACACGGCTAAGAAAAATTGATGTGCCTAGAGGTGCCCTCTCGTCCCCGTATATAAAGGAGGGAGAGGGGAGGAGGCCGGCCCTAGGGCGCACCCCATGGGGGGAGTCCTACTAGGACCCTAGTCCTAGTCCCCCCCTTCCTTTCTAACGGAGGGGGAAAGAGGGAAGTAGAGGGAGAGGGAGAGGAAGAAGGAAAGGGTGGCCGCGCCCCCTCCCCTTGTCCAATTCGGACTCCCCATGGGGGGCACCCACTTGCGGGGTGACTTGCCTCTCCCCTATGGCCCATGTTGCCCATTACTTTCCCCCGGGGGGGGGGCCCGGTAACCCCTCGGTACTCTGGTAAATTCCCGAAACACTCCGGAACCATTTCGATGTCCGAATACCACCTTCCAATATATCAATCTTTACCTGTCGATCATTTCGATACTCCTCGTCATGTTCGTGATCTCATCCGGGACTAGGAACAACCTTCGGTCACCAAAACTAATATAATACATATCGTCATCAAACATTAAGCGTGCGGACCCTACGGGTTCAAGAACTATGTATACATGACCGAGACACCTCTCCGGTCAATAACCAATAGCAGAACCTAGATAATCATATTGGTACCCACATATTCTATGAAGATCTTTATCGGTCGAACCGCAATGTCAACATATGTTATTCCCTTTGTCATCGGTATGTTACTTGCCTGAGATTTGATCATGGGTATCTCCATACCTAGTTCAATCTCGTTACCGGCAAGTCTCTTTACTCGTTCCGTAGTGCATCATCCCGCAACTAACTCATTAGTCACATTGCTTGCAAGGCTTCATATGATGTGCATTACCAAGAGGGCCTAGAGATACCTCTCCGATACTCAGAGTGACAAATCCTAATCTTGATCTATACCAACGCAAAAAACACCTTCGGAGATACCTATAGAGCATCTTTATAATCACCCAGTTACATTGTGACGTTTTATAGAACCCAAGGCATTCCTTCGGTGTCCGGGAGTTGCATAATCTCATAGTCGGAGGAATATATATTTGACATGAAGAAAGCAGTAGCAATAAAACTGAACAATCATTATTCTAAGCTAACGGATGGGTCTTGTCCATCACATCATTCCACTAATGATGTGATCCCGTTCATCAAATGACAACTCATGTCCATGGCTAGGAAACTTAACCATCTTTGATCAACGAGATAGTCTAGCAGAGGCATACTAGGGACACGATGTTTTGTCTATGTATTCACACATGTATCAAGTTTCCGGTTAATACAATTCTAGCATGAATAATAAACATTTATCATGAATAAGGAAATATAAAACAACAACTTTATTATTTCCTTTGGGGCATATTTCCTTCACTTAGGGTTTCACCCTACAACGTCTTGGTATCATGAGCAAGGTTGATTCACGTCTTGGAGTCCCTACCCTCCAGTTTCTAGCTTCATTTTGTTGTTTTTCATCCTATTTCAAAAATCCCCACCAAATATAGCCCCAAAAAGTTTACTTGCAATTTGTTGATCTTGTGAGATTTGGTTGATTTGATCCATGAATTTGGTGTTTGGCAAGTGGATCTACCCCCTACAATCTTCCCCACCTTCCCATCCATCAAATTTGGCCTCAAACTTCGAAATCACCACGGATCCGGGGTAGTTCATCCGCTCGCTGAGGACCTCGTGCACACGGGCCATCGGGACCCCATGCACACGGGACCCCATGCAGACGGGACCCACTTACCCCGTGCACATGGACCATCCAGAGACTTTCGGACATTTTTTGTTTTGCACCATTTTGACACCCCACCACCACTTGTGTTCTTCTGCAATATTTCTCATGGTTGTTTGAATTTTGGGTTGCGGTTTCTCTCGTGTCCTAAGGTGTTTCGGCTACTTGGGCCTGATTTGACGTCATCATCACCGCCAGTCGACCATCGACTCAGACTCCACATCAGCTTCGACTACTCCATCTTCATAACAACCGGGTAACCTCGACAACACCATTGTCTTACCCTTGCCATTACCTTGATAACCTAGAGTCCCCTTTGCATAGCTTACCCATCAAGACTAGCTTGTTGAGTATTGCCAAGCCACGCCTTAGTGCATCATTAGTGTTACGTCTCTCCCGTGCATATACTACTTGTTACCTCACATTGTGGCTCGTGTATCAAGCATTATTGTGGCATAGTAAAAAAACAAAGAAAAGCTTTTAAGCAAAAGATAAGAGAAGCAAAGAGCTTATAAGAAATAGCATCAAGCCTCATAGCATAGATACATCATCTTGGTCACTACATACATAAGCATACTTGGGATAGTAAGACGACCCGTTTCTCTTCTAGGTTGGTGCACTAGCGTATCTAGCCCATTAGAACAATCAAGCTAGTGTCTCTCTAGTATCCGTACAACAAGAGCATTTTTGTGGTTCCACATCTTAGATCTCACTCCTTGGTTGTGCGGATCCCATTTATCTTCCATGTGTGTGTTCCTCGTGATATCCTTGGGTTTGATCTATTTGTCTTACTTGCCATTTGTGAATCTTCTCAACTTTGTCAACATCTTGACTAACATTTGCTTGAATTATTTGTGCCACTTCCTAACCGAGCTCCTCCATAAGCCTTTTACTTGTAGATGTGAGAAACAATACCTGGTACCAATTCTACTATTATAACATCATGTGGGATCATACTTGTTACATCCACAATCTTCGGAAAAGGTAACTTTGGTTTTGTTCTCTCATTTTCCTACTCACCACCACTTCCACATGATGGATAGGCATTCTTCTTCGGCGAACCCTCTCTATGAGGAGCAAGATGGAGAACACGACTACATCACCAAGAATTACTTCTTCATCGCGCAATGAGCTCTACATCAAGAGAGCGAAGCTTTGGGTGATCATATTGAGCAACTCGCTACCGACAATCGGAAGCACGACAACAAGACTATTTGGACACCAAGCTCTCCAAAAAAAGGATGAATTCCGCAACATGATCATGTGCCGAGCATCTTCCTCAACTTCTTCACCAAGACGGCGTCACTCAAGTTGCCACTCGTCGTCATACTCATCTTCTGATGCGAGTCCTCCTCGACGAGACCACACTCAAGACCGATAGGCGCAAGAAAATCCGTTCCATGGCAATGGCCTACAAGAATGAGTTCGAACACGTGAGCAGGCGCGACGCCATGAATGAGACACCATGGATCAAGAACAACCACCACCTCCACTCGTACACGTCAAGAATCTCAAGACGATGAGGTGATTCAGCAAGAGCAACAAAACTATGAAGCCCAAGCTCAAGTTGCTCAAGACTCACTCCGAGAGTCCACTCAAGCCGTTGCCCAACGAAGTCATCAAGTACGTGAGCAAGAGGAAGCTCTTCGGCGGGAAATATAAGAAGAAGCCGCTCGACATGAAGAATAACAAGAAAGGCGAAGCCGGGAACATATGCCTTGACCTCCTCCTTGACAACTGGATCGAGTGATCCACGACCCTCCTCCACACCAAGAGCGACATCAAGCGGATCGAGTGCTTGAAGATCCTCCTCCTCGACAAGACCGATATCAACATCGCCATAATGATGAAGAACTCTGCTACGGCAAGCTCAAGTTCACCATGCCCAAGTTCTCCGGAAGCAACGACCCCGAGGAATACCTATCATGGGCATTGAAAGTCGACAAGATATTCCGTCTACATAACTATGACGAGGAAAAGAAGACCTCCATGGAATCCCTCGAGTTTCAAGACTATGTCCTAATTTGGTGGGAACAAGTGATCAAGAACTACGCGAGAAGGACGAGCTACCCATCACGACTTGGACACAGATGAAGGACATCATGAGAGCTTGCTTCATGCCTACGTACTACACTCGAGATCTCTTCAAGAAGTTGCAACTCCTCAAGCAAGGCACGAAGACGGTGGAAGAATACTATCAAGAAATGGAGATTGCCATGATATGAGCCAATGTCAAAGAAGATGATGAGCAATGTAACGCTTTTTGAACGGCCTCAACCACCCAAATACAGAATATTGCCGATTTCCAACCCTACTCGAGTAAGTTCACCAAGAGACCAAGGTGGAACGTCAAGTACAAGAAGTCTTCAAGTGCACCAAGTACTCATCCAAGAACTATAGCTCATACACTCAAGTTACCCCTACTACGACTTCGACACCTCCTACTTCAACTAGAGCATCACCAAGTACCGGCGACAAATCAAATTTCAAACAAGCGACACCTTCTTCGACTCGTCCTCCGGCAAGCACCCACAAGAACAAGACTTCTTCTTCGGCACCACTGGACGATCCCGTCAAGACAAGTTCTATCAAGTGGTTTACATGTGGTGGCCATGGACACAAGTCTTTCCAATGCATCAACAAGCGAACCATGATCGCCAATGATGATGGCACACACGACTCCATGAGTGAAGATGAGATGGAAGCTATCGAGCATGTCGCCATGCACCATCAATTGAACAAAGAAGAAGATGCTCAAGTCTATTGTGAAAATGATTCAAGTCCCTCTCTTGTGGTCTCCAAGGTCTTGACGCTCCAACACCGTCAATATGAAGACCAAAGGTGTCACATTGCTACCTCTTGAGAATGCGTTGGTTTTTCCCTTGAAGAGGAAAGGGTGATGCAACAAAGTAGCGTAAGTATTTCCCTCAGTTTTTGAGAACCAAGGTATCAATCCAGTAGGAGGCTCCTCAAAAGTCCCTCGTACCTACACAAACAAACAAGAACCTCGCAACCAACATGATAAAGGGGTTGTCAATCCCTTCACGGTAACTTGCGAAAGTGAGATTTGATAGACATAATAAGATAACATAAATATTTTTGGTATTTTTATGATATATATTAGAAAGTAAAAGATGCAAATAAAAGTAGATGGGAAAACTTATATGATAAAAGATAGACCCGGGGGCCATAGGTTTCACTAGTGGCTTCTCTCAAGATAGCATAAGTATTACGGTGGGTGAACAAATTACTGTCGAGCAATTGATAGAAAAGTGCATAGTTATGAGAATATCTAGGCATGATCATGTATATAGGCTTCACGTCCGCAACAAGTAGATCGAAACGATTCTGCATCTACTATTGTTACTCCACACATCGACCAACTCCTGCCTGCATCTAGAGTATTAAGTTCATGAAGAACAGAGTAACACATTAAGAAAGATGACATGATGTAGAGGGATAAACTCATGCAATATGATATAAACCCCATCTTTTTATCCTCGATGGCAACAATACAATACGTGCCTTGATGCCCCTGTTGTCATTGGGAAAGGACACCGCAAGATTGAACCCAAAGCCAAGCACTTCTCCTATTGCGAGAAAGATCAATCTAGTAGGCCAAACCAAACTGATAATTCTAAGAGACTTGCAAAGATAACCAATCACACATAAAAGAATTCAGAGAAGATTCAATTATTTCTCATAGATAAACTTGATCATAAACCCACAATTCATCGGATCTCGACAAACACACCGCAAAAAGAGTTACATCGAATAGATCTCCAAGAAGATTGAGGAGAACATTGTATTGAGATTCAAAGAGAGAGAAGAAGCCATCTAGCTAATAACTATGGACCCGAAGGTCTATGGTAAACTACTCACAACTCATTGGAGAGGCCTTGGAGATGATGTAGAGGCCATCTATGGTCGATTCCCCCTCCGGCGGAGCGCCGGCGAAGGCTCCAAGATGGGATCTCGCGGATACAGAAGGTTGCAGCGGTGGAATTAGGTTTCCATGGTGCTCTTGGATGTTTTCGGGGTACGTAGATATATATAGGCGAAGGAAGTCGGTCAGGGGAGCCACGAGGGGCCCACAAGGCAGGGGGGCACACCGGCCACCCTCGTGGATTCCTCGGCTGCTTCTTGACGTCCACTCCAAGCCTCCTGGATTGCGTTGTTCCAAAAAGATCGCTCCCGAAGGTTTCATTCCGTTTGGACTCCGTTTGATAATCCTTTCCTTCGATATACTAAAATAGGCAAAAAAAACAGCAATTCGGCCTGGGCCTCCAGTTAGTAGGTTAGTCCCAAAAATGATATAAAAGTGTAAAGTAAAGCCCATAAACATCCAAAACAAGTAATATAATAGCATGGAACAATCAAAAATTATAGATACGTTGGAGGCGTATCAAGCATCCCCAAGCTTAATTCATGCTCATCCTCGAGTAGGTAAATGATAAAAACAGAATTTTTGATGTGGAATTCTACCTAGCATATTTCTCAATGTAATTTTCTTTATTGTGGCATGAATGTTCAGATCCAAATGATTCAAAAAAAAGTTCATATTGACATAAAAGTGATAATACTTCAAGCATACTAACAAGGCAATCATGTCTTCTCAAAATAGCATGGCTAAAGAAAATTGATCCCAACAAAATCTTACAGTTAGGCTATGTTTCATTTTCATCACACAAAATACTCCCATCATGCACAACCCCGGTTTCAACCAAGCAATTGGTTCATACTTTTTAACGCGCTTCAGATGAGCGTGAGCCATGGATATAGCACTATGGGTGGAATAGAATATGATGATGGAGGTTGTGTGGAGAAGACAAAAAAAGAGAAATTCTCACGTTGACGAGGCTAATCAACGGGCTATGGAGATGCCCATCAATTGATGTCAACATGAGGAATAGGGATTGTCATGCAACGGATGCACAAGAGCTATAAATGTATGAAAGCTCAACAAAAGAAACTAAGTGGGTGTGCATCCAACTTGCTTGCTCACGAAGACTTAGAGTATTGAGGAAGCCCATCGTTGGAATATACAAACTAAGTTCTATAATTAAAAATTCCCACTAGTATATGATAGTGTCAACATAAGAGACTCTCTATATGAAGAACATGGTGCTACTTTGAAGCACAAGTGTGGAAAAGGATAGTAACATTGTCCCCTTTTTTATTTTCTTCTTTTTTTTCTTTTTTGGGCCTTTTTTTGTTTGGCCTTTCTTTTTTACCTTTTTTTTCTTTGGCCTTTTTCATTCTTTTTGGCCTTTTTTTATAAGGGACAATGCTCTAATAATGATGATCATCACACTTGTATTTATTTACAACTCATGAATTACAACTCACAACTAGAACAAGACATGACTCTATATGAATGCCTCCGGCGGTGTATCGGGATGGGCAACGAATCAGGAGTGACATGTATGAAAAATTATGCAAGGTGGCTTTGCCACAAATACGATGTTGACTACATGATCATGCAAGGCAATATGACAATTATGATGCGTGTCATGATAAACAGAACGGTGGAAAGTTGCATGGCAATATATCTCGGAATTGCTATGGAAATGCCATAATAGGTAGGTATGGTGGCTGTTTTGAGGAAGATATAAGGAGGTTTATGTGTGATAGAGCATATCATATCACGGGGTTTGGATGCACCGGCGAAGTTTGCACCAACTCTCAAGGTGAGAAAGGGCAATGCACGGTACCGAAGAGGCTAGCAACGATGGAAAGGTAAGAGTGCGTGTAATCCATGGACTCACATTAGTGATAAAGAACTCATATACTTATTGCAAAAGTTTTATTAGCCCTCGAAGCAAATAACTACTATGCATGCTCCTAAGGGGGAGGTTGGTAGGAGTTAACCATCGCGCGCCCCCGACCTCCACACATAAGGAAGACAATCAAATGAGCACCCTATGCAACAAATTTGTTACACAACTTTTACCATATGTGCATGCTACGGGACTTGCCAACTTCAACACAAGTATTCTTCAAATTCACAATTACCCAACTATCATGACTCTAATATCACCATTTCTATATCTCAAAACAATTATCAAGCATCAAATTGATCATAGCATCCAATTCACTTCCTATGATAGTTTTTATTATACCCAACTTGGATGCTCATCATTCTAGGACCAATTTTATAACCATAGCAAATACCATGTTGTTCTAAAAGACTCTCAAAATAACATAAGTGAATCATGAGAGATCAATAATTTCTACAAAATCAAGCCACCGTCGTGCTCTAAAAAGTATAAGTGAAGCACTAGAGCAAAAAGTATCTAGCTCAAAAGATATAAGTGAAGCACATAAAGTATTCTAATAAATTCCAAATCATGTATTTCTCTCCCAAAAGGTGTGTACAGAAAGGATGATTGTGTTAAACTAAAAAGCAAAGACTCATACCATACAAGACGCTCCAAGCAAAATACATATCATGTGGCGAATAAAAATATAGCTCCAAGTAAAGTTACCGATAGACCAAGACGAAAGAGGGGATGCCTTCCGGGGCATCCTCAAGATTAGGCTTTTGGTTGTCCTTGAATATCTTGGGGTGCCATGGGCATCCCCAAGCTTATGCTCTTGCCACTACTTATTCCATAGTCCATCAAATCTTTACCCAAAACTTGAAAACTTCACAACACAAAACTCAACAGGAAATCTCATAAGCTCCGTTAGTGCAAGAAAGAAAAACCACCACATAAGGTATTGTAATGAACTCATTATTTATTTATATTGGTGTTAAACCTACTTTATTCCAACTTCTCTATGGTTCATACCCCGCGATACTAGCCATAGATGCATAAAAATTAGCAAACAACACACAAAAAACAGAATCTGTCAAAAACAGAACAATCTGTAGCAATATGTAACTTTCGAATACTTATAGAACTCTAAAAATCCTACCAAAATAGGAAGCCCTAGGAAATTTGTCTGTTGATCTACTGCAAAACGAATCAACGCAAAAGCACGTTTCTGTGATTTATTGAATTTTTTCTCGTGAGCGCAAAAGTTTCTGTTTTTCAGCAGAATCAAATTAACTATCACCGTAGGTTATCCTATAGGTTCTACTTGACACAAACACTAATTAAAACATAAAACCACATCTAAACAGAAGCTAGATGAATTATTTATTACTAAACATGTGCAAAATAGCAAGGATCAAAAATAAAATTGGGTTGCCTCCCAACAAGCGCTATCATTTAACGCCCCTAGCTAGGCATAAAAGCGAGAATAGATCTAAGTATTGCCATCTTTGGTATTCAATTCATAAGTGGCACGCATGATAGATTCATAAGGTAATTTGACTTTATTTCTTGGAAAGTGTTCCATGCCTTTCCTTAATGGAAATTGGAATCTAATATTCCCTTCCTTCATATCAATAATTGCACCAATCGTTCTAAGGAAAGGTCTAGCAAGAATAATAGGACATAAAAAATTGCAATCTATATCAACAACGATAAAATCTACGGGCACATAATTCCTATTTGCAACAATAAGAACATCATTGATCCTTCCCTTAGGTTTCTTAATGGTGGAATCCGCAAGGTGCAAGTTTAAAGAGCAATCATCAAAGTCATGGAAACCTAGCACATCACATAAAGTTTTCGGAATCATGGAAACACTAGCACCCAAATCACATAAAGCATAGCATTCATGATCTTTAATTTTAATTTTTATAGTCGGTTCCCACTCATCATAAAGTTTTCTAGCTATAGAAACTTCCAATTCAAGTTTTTCCTCATAACATTGCATCAAAGCATCAACAATATGTTTGGTAAAAGCTTTATTTTGACCATAAGCATGTGGAGAATTCAACACGGATTGCAACAAGGAAATACAATATATTAAAGAACAATTATCATAATTAAATTCCTTGAAATCCATAATAGTGGGTTCATTGCTATGTAAAGTTTGACCTCTCCAATCCCACTTTTGCCAAATTTAGCATCAAGATCTAAAAACTCCGAATCATTGGGACGCCTTTTAACTAAAGTTGACTCATCTCCAGTCCCATCGTTCTCAAGATTCATATTGCAAAACAAATATTTAATAGGGGACACATCAATAACTTTTAGATCTTCATCATTATTTTCATGGAAACTAGAAGAACACGCTCTTACAAAGCAATCTTTCTTAGCACGCATCCTAGCGGTTCTTTCTTTGCACTCATCAATGGAAATTCTCATGGCTTGAGAGACTCATCGATATCATGATTAGGTGGAATAGATCTAAGTTTTAAAGAATCAAGATCAAGAGAGAGTCTATCAACGTTCCTAGCCAATTCATCAACTTTAAGCAATTTTTCTTCAAGCAAAGCATTGAAATTCTTTTGGAAGATCATAAATTCTCTAACACTATTCTCAAAATCAGAGGGCATCTTATTAAAATTTCCATAAGAGTGGTTGTAGGAACTACCATAATTATTAGAGGAGTTACTAGGAAATGGCCTAAGATTAAAGTTTCCTCTATACGCGTTCTTACCAAAATTATTCCTACCAACAAAATTCACATCCATAGATTCATTATTATTCTCAATCAAAGTAGACAATGGCATATCATTAGGATAAATAGGACCACTCTTAGTAGCAAACAATTTCATAAGTTCATCCATCTTTCCACTCTAAACTTGAATTTCTTCTATTGCATGAACCTTTTTACTAGTAGATCTTTCGGTGTGCCATTGAGAATAATTAACCATAATATTATCAAGGAGTTTAGTAGCTTCTCCTAAAGTGATCTCCATAAAAGTGTCTCCCGTGGCCGAATCTAAAAGATTTCTAGAAGCAAAATTCAATCTGACATAAATTTTTTGTATGATCATCCATAAATTTAAACCATCTGTAGGACAATTGTGAATCATTAATTTCATTATTTCCCAAGATTGGGCAACATGCTCATGATCAAGTTGTTTAAAATTCATAATATCGTTTCTAAAAGAGATGATCTTAGTGGGAGGGAAATACTTAGAGATAAAAGCATCTTTGCACTTATTCCATGAATCAATAATATTTTTAGGCAAAGATGAAAACCAAGTTTTAGCATGATCTCTAAGTGAAAACAGAAATAACTTCAATTTAACAATATATCTGTATCTTTCTTCTTTTGCATATCACACAAATCAACAAAGTTGTTTAGATGAGTAGCGACATCTTCACTAGGAAGGCCGGAGAATTGATCTTTCATAGAACAAAGCAGCATTGATTTCACAAGATTCAACATCATTAAGAGGAGCAATCGGAGTGCTAAGGAAATCATTATTATTGGTATAGGATAAGTCACACAATTCGGTATTATCTTGCGCCATCGTGACAAGCAATCCTACATACAAGCACACAAAAGGCAAGCAAAAGAGAAAGAGGAGAACAGGAAAGAGAGGGCGAATAAAACGTCAAGGGTGAAGTGGGGGAGAGCAAAATGAGAGGCAAATAGCAAATAATGTAATGCGATGGAGATGAGTTTGAGATGGGTACTTGGTATGTCTTGACTTGAGCGAAGACCTCCCCGGCAACGGCGCCAGAAATCCTTCTTGCTACCTCTTGAGCATGCGTTGGTTTTTCCCTTGAAGAGGAAAGGGTGATGCAGCAAAGTAGCCTAAGTATTTCCCTCAGTTTTTGAGAACCAAGGTATCAATCCAGTAGGAGGCTCCTCAAAAGTCCCTCGTACCTACACAAACAAACAAGAACCTCGCAACCAACACGATAAAGGGGTTGTCAATCCCTTCACGGTAACTTGTGAAACTGAGATTTGATAGAGATAATAAGATAAGATAAATTTTTTTGGTATTTTTATGATATAGATTGGAAAGTAAAAGATGCAAATAAAAGTAGATGGGAAATCTTATATGATAAAAGATAGACCCGGGGCCATAGGTTTCACTACTGGCTTCTCTCAAGATAGCATAAGTATTACGGTGGGTGAACAAATTACTGTCAAGCAATTGATAGAAAAGTGCATAGTTATGAGAATATCTAGGCATCATCATGTATATAGGCATCACGTCCGCAACAAGTAGATCGAAACGATTCTGCATCTACTACTATTACTCCACACATTGACCAACTCCTGCCTGCATCTAGAGTATTAAGTTCATGAAGATAAGAGACATGATGTAGAGGGATAAACTCATGCAATTGATATAAACCCCATCTTTTTCTCCTCAATGGCAACAATACAATATGTGCATTGCTGCCCCTGTTGTCACTCGGAAAGGACACCGCAAGATTGAACCCAAAGCTAAGCACTTCTCCTATTGCAAGAAAGATCAATCTAGTAGGCCAAACCAAACTGATAATTCGAATAGACTTGCAAAGATAACCAATCACACATAAAAGAATTCAGAGAAGATTCAATTATTTCTCATAGATAAACTTGATCATAAACCCACAATTCATCGGATCTCAACAAACAGACTGCAAAAAGAGTTACATCGAATAGATCTCCAAGAAGATCAAGGAGAACAATGTATTGAGATTCAAAGAGAGAGAAGAAGCCATCTAGCTAATAACTATGGACCCGAAGGTCTGTGGTAAACTACTCAACTCATCGAAGAGGCCTTGGAGATGATGTGGAGGCCCTCCATGGTCGATACCCCTCTGGCAGAGCACCGGCGAAGGCTCCAAGATGGGATCTCGCGGATACAGAAGGTTGCATCGGTGGAATTAGGTTTTCGTGGTGCTCATGGATGTTTTCGGGGTACATAGATATATATAGGCGAAGGAAGTCGGTCAGGGGAGCCACGAGGGGCCCACGAGGCAGGGGGAGCGCCCACCCCTTTAGGGTGCACCAGACACCCTCGTGGCCTCCTCGGCTGCTTCTTGACGTCCACTCCAAGTCTCCTGGATTGCATTTGTTCCAAAAAGATCGCTCCCGAAGGTTTCATTCCGTTTGGACTCCATTTGATATTCCTTTCCTTCGATATACTGAAATAGGAAAAAAACAATTTGGGGTGGGCCTCAGGTTAGTAGGTTAGTCCCAAAAATGATATAAAAAGTGTAAAGTAAAGCCCATAAACATCCAAAACAGGTAATATAATAGTATGGAACAATCAAAAATTATAGATACGTTGGAGATGTATCACACATCTTCCACACCAAAGCCGACATCAATGGGTGCTCCTTGAAAGTCATCATTTACGGAGGAAGTTGCCACAACTTGGCAAGTGAAGAGCTATGTTGCAAGCTGCAATTGGTCAAGAAGAAGCACCCTCGTCCCTACAAGGTCCAATGGCCTAGCGACTCCGACACAATTCAAGTGGAGCACACCATGCACGTTTCTTTCAAGATCAGCGCCTACGAGGACACCATTGAGTGTGACGTGGTTCCCATGTCTGTGTGCCATCTCCTCTTGGGAGACCTTGGCAATTCGACCGCGGCATCATCCACAATGGGAGAACAAACCACTATAGCTTAATAATGAAGGGAATGGAGTATGTGCTACGACCTATGTCTCCAAGCCAAGTGATCGCCGACAAGCAAGCATCCACCCATCATGGAGAGACTAGTGAGAGAGTGAACCACCACAAAGACATTGAGCGCCACAAGCCCAAATTGAGTGACTCTTCGCCAAGAGAGAAAAACTTAATCCTCCTAGCCACAGAAAGAGAGATGAGAGAAGTGTGTGAGAACCCATCGAGTGTCATCCACTATGTCCTAGTGTGCAAAGATGAGGTGGCAAAGACTAACACTCCTAATCCTCTTCCTATAGTGTTGTCTAACTTGTTGCAAGAATTCGGGGATGTCTTTCCCAGTGAGCTACCTCCCGGTTTTCCTCCTCTACGTGGCATCGAACATCGGATCGACCTCATCCCCGGAGCACCTCTTCTTAAGAAGGCTCCATACCGCGTCAACCCTGACGAAACAAAAGAAATACAAAGGCAAGTCCAACATCTCACAGACCATGGACATGTGTGTGAAAGTTTGAGTCCTTGTGCCGTGCCGGTCATTCTTGAGCCAAAAAGATGCAGTAGCTGATGCCTGCTAGAACTACGTCGGTATTTCCCCAAAGAGGAAGGGATGATGCAGCACAACGACGGTAGGTATTTCCCTTAGTGATGAGACCAAGGTTATCGAACCAGTAGGAGAACCACGCAACACAATGTAAACAACCCCTGCACAAAAATAACAAATACTCGCAACTCGACGTGTTTTCGGGTAACGGTGCCAGAAATTGGCGCGGAGACGTGATAAAGTTGTAATAGATAGGATAAATAGAGCACAAATAAAATAAACTGCAGCAAGGTATTGTTGTATTTTTGATTTAGTAGAACTGAAAATAAAAGCAAATATAAGTAGATCGCAAAGGCAAATATATTAAAGAAGAGACCCGGGGCCGTAGGTTTCACTAGTGGTTTCTCTCAAGAAAAATAGCAAACGGTGGGAAAAAATTTATTGTTGGGCAATTGATAGAACTTCAAATAATCATGACGATATCCAGGCAATGATCATTATATAGGCATCACGTCCAAGAATAGTAGACCGACTCCTGCCTGCATCTACTACTATTACTCCACACATCGACCACTATCCAGCATGCATCTAGTGTATTAAGTTCATGAAAAAACAGAGTAATGTAATAAGAATGATGACATGATGTAGACAAGATCTATTTATGTAGAAATAGACCCCATCTTGTTATCCCTAATAGCAACGATACATACGTGTCATTTCCCCTTCTGTCACTGGGATCAAGCACCGTAAGATCGAACCCCTCACAAAGCACCTCTTCTTGTTGCAAGATAAACAAATCAAGTTGGCCAAACAAAACCCAAATATCAGAGAAGAAATACGAGGCTACAATCAATCATGCACATAAGATATCAAAGAAGACTCAAATAACTTTCATGGATAAAAACATAGATCTGATCATAAACTCAAAGTTCATCGGTTACCAACAAACACACCGCAAAAAGAAGACTTACATCATATGGATATCCAAGAGACCATTGTATTGAGAATCAAGACAGAGAAAGGAAGCCATCTAGCTAATTACTATGGACCCATAGGTCTACAAAGAATGACTCACGCATCATCAGAGAGGCACCAATGGACATGATGCACCCCTCCGTGATGGTGTCTAGATTGGGTCTGGTGTTTCTGGAACTTGCGGCGGCTGGAATTGATTTTCGTCGACTCCTAGGGTTTCTGGAATATTGGGGAATTATAGAGCAAAGAGGCGGTGCGGGAGGCCAGCGAGGTGGGCATAAGCCACTTGGGCGCACCCTGGTATCTTATGCCCCCCTCGGGATCCCTCTCCGCTACTTCTTCGGCCCACTGGATGTCTTCTGGTCCAAAAAAATCCACAAAAAGTTTCTCTACATTTGGACTCCGTTTGATATTGATTTCCTGCGATGTAGAAAACAAGCAGAAAACAACAACTTGTACTGGGCACTATGTCAATAGGTTATTACAAAAATGATATAAAATGACTACAAAATGATTTCAAAACATCCAAGAATGATAATATAACATCAAGTAACAATAAAAAGTTATAGATACGTTGGAGACGTAACAGCATCCCCAAGCTTAATTCTTGCTCGCCCTGAGTAGGTAAATGATAAAAACAGAATATCTGATGTGGAATGCTGCCTAACATGTTCATCACATAATATTTTCTTTATAGCATGGACATTTGGACTTTTATATGGTTCAAAGCAATAGTCTACTTTTTACATGAAGACTTTAATACTCAAGCATACCAACAAGCAACCATGTCTTTCAAAATATCAACACTAAAGCAAGTTATCCCTAGCCCATAAAGCTAAATCATTGATCCATTCATGAAACACACTCAAATATTAGCTACACCCAATGCTCAAATACGATCATAGTGCCCCTTAGTTGGTACTTTATAAGAGAAGATGGAGACTCAAATTCAAAATAAAAATTGCATAAGGTAAAATAAAGGCCCTTCGCAGAGGGAAGTAAGGATTTGTAGAGATGCTAGAGCTCAAAGCAAAAATTGAGAGGTAATAACATTTTGGGAGGCATACTTTTCCCACCAACGAAAACGACTTAGAGCTCCCAACACTTTCCATGCTAGATACATCATAGGCGGTTCCCAAACAGAAAATAAACTTTATTCCTTTTTCCACCATACTTTCACTTTCCATGGCTAACCGTATCCACGGGTGCCCTCCATACCAACACTTTCCAAGGAATTTATTATTTGACAACATAAAGTAAATTCATTTTTTTTCATTTCGGCACTGGACATCCCTAATACCTTTGTCGTACTCTCGTGCAATGACAAGTGAATAAACACTCATCGTGAGAATAACAAATCTAGCATGGAAAACATCTGCCACCCCTCACCGCTTCACGAGCGGTACGAGCACACAAAAGAGAAATTTATTTTGAATATTAGAGGTGGCACATGCAAATTTGCTTAGAACGGCATGGAAATACCGCATATAGGTAGATATAGTGGACTCATACTGCAAAACTGGTTTAACGGGTTTTGGATGCACAAGTAGTGATCATACTTAGTGCAAAAATGAAGGCTAGCAAAAAGATTGAGAAGCGCCCAACCAAGAAACAAAAAATCTCGTATCCAAGCATTAAGCATAAGTAACACCGAATAATGCACCATAAGTAGGATGTAATTTCATTGCATAACTATTGACTTTCGTGCTTGCATAGGGAATCACAAACCTTAACACCAATATTCTTACTAAAGCACAATTACTCATCAACATGACTCACATATCACATCGTCATATCTCAAAACCATTACTAAGAATCAAGTTTATTTTGTCCCATGATCTACATGAAAGTTTTTATTATATCCTCCTTGGCTATCTATCTCTTTGGGACTATTTTCATATGTTGTTTTTAATAAGCTCAAACAAATTTAAGTGAAGAACATGAGCATAATATTTCTTTCTCTCAAAATAACCTAAGTGAAGCAAGAGAGAATTTCTTCAAAATTTTACTAACTCCCAAATAAATCTAAGTGAAGCATGAGAGCATTTCTTCAAAAGTAACAAAGCACACCATGCTCAAAAAGATATAAGTGAAGCACTAGAGCAATTCCAAGTCTCTAAAAATTTAAGTGAAGCATAGGAGCAATCATAGCATAATTTTTGGCTCTCTCAAAAAGGTGTGTCCAACAAGGATTCAAGACTTGAAACACAGAGCAAAACAAGCGAAGACTAATATCATACAAGATACTCCAAGCAAAACTCATAATATGTGATGAATAAAAAATGGTTCCAAGTAAAATACCGATGATTGTTAGAAGAAAGAGGGGATGCCACTCGGGGGCATCCCCAAGCTTAGTTTCTTGCTACTTCTTGAATATTATCTTGGGGTGCCTCAGGAATCCCCAAGCTTAGCCTTTTCCTAATCCTTATCCCTTCATCCATCATAAGATCACCCAAAACTTGAAAGCTTCAATCACACAAAACTCAACAAAACCTTCGTGAGATCCGTTAGTATAAGAAAGCAAACCACTACTATAAGTACTATTGCAAACCCATTCATATTTTATTTTTGCATTATATCTACTGTATTCCAACTTTTCTATGGCAAAAACTCTTCAAAGAAAACCATACAATCATCAAAACAAGCACACAACGCAAAGAAAACAGAATATGTCAAAAACAGAACAGTCTCTAGCAATCTGACTACTTCGAATACTTTTATAACTCCAACATTCTGAAAAATTAGGACGACGTGAATAATTTGTTTATTAATATTCTGCAAAAATATTCAACTCACCTCTCACCCTTCTGATAAAAATATTCTGCAAAAATATTCAACTCACTCTTCTGATAAAAATGAAAAATAATTTCGTGAGCGCACAAGTTTCTGTTTTTCAGCAAGATCAAATCACCTCTCACCCAAATCATCCCAAAGGCCTTCCTTGGCACAAACACTAATTTAAACCACAAAAACACATTTAATCAGAGGCATAATTGGGTAATTTATTGAAAACAATAAGAAAACCAAAATGCAAAAAGATACAAGTTGGGTTGCCTCCCAACAAGCGCTATCGTTTTACGCCCCTAGCTAGGCATAACACGAAGGATCTACGTGTTGTCATATTTAGCTCTAGATCCATAAGGTGCCCTCATGATTGATTCATATGGTGGCCTAATTATTGTTCTAGGGAAGTGTTCCATACCCTTAATTTGTGGAAATTGGAATTTAATATTTCCTTCTTTCATATCAATCATGACACCAATAGTACGTAAAAACAGTCTACCAAGTATGATTGGACAAGACGGATTGCAATTAATATCAAGAACAATAAATCTATGGGCACAAAATTCCTGTTTGCAAGAATAAGAACATCATTAATTCTTCCCATAGGCTTTTTAATAGTATAATCCGCCAAGTGCAAATCAAAAGAGCATTCTTCAATATCGGTAAGACCAAGTACATCACATAAAGATTTCGGAATTGTAGAAACACTAGCATCCAAGTCACATAAAGAAAAACACTCATAATTTTTAATCTTGACTTTGATGGTAGGTTCCCATTCATCATGTAATTTTATAGGAATTGAAACTTCTAGTTCCAACTTTTCTTCAAAAGCTTTCATCATAGCATCAAAAATATGTTTAGTAAAAGCTTTATTTTGTTCATAAGCATGGGGTGAATTTATCATGGATTGCAACAAAGAAATACAATCAACCAAAGAGCAACTATCATAATTAAAGTATTTGTAATCCAAAATAGTGGGCACATCACTAGTTAAAGTCTTGACCTCTTCAAACCCACTTTTATATCTCAACAACATTTTCACCCTCTGTTGGGGATATAACTATTTGTGTAAGCCGCCCAGGAGGGGCCGGGTTACGCAAAGAAGACTCACCAGAAAGAAGCCCAAGACCAAAGCATGAAGATGGCGGTTCATAGAGGGATTAAGGCCCACAAGCGACTAAAGGCCCGTTATAGTAAACCGCCACAGTAATATGACTTGTATCATAAGGTAGACTTAACTAGTCACCGAGCCGGACACTGTTTATAAGCCGGCCGGGACTCTATAAGCGGCAGGGCGTCAACCCGTGTATATAAGAGGATGACTTGTTGGCGGCTTAGGAAAAGAAACAACTCATCGAGAGCCAGGCATAGCGTATCTCGCTCCCTGGTCATCGAAACATCAATACCAACCCAACTAGACGTAGGCCTTACCTTCACCGTAAGGGGACGAACTAGTATAAAACCTCTCGTGTCCCTTGTCCCAATTAACCCCTTCAAGCTTCCTAGTTGCGATGGCTCCACAACTAAGTCCTTTCACGAGGACATCTGACGTGAAAATTCCACGACAGTTGGCGCCCACCATGGGGCCAGTGCACGGTGGATTTGAGTTCTTGAAGGACAACTTCGAAGGGATCAAGGGATACGTAGTGGGACGGATGACCAAGAGTCGTCGCGGCAAGATCTACATCGACGACGAAGGCTGGGGCCCCGATGCTGGCTCAATCGAGTACGAGTACCGGGTCCCCTTCGGCGAAATAGACGTCTTCATCGGCCGGATCGGAGAGCCGGGACCTGAGCCGGACAGCAACACCGACCTCATCGAAATGGCTCAGCGTGCGAGGAAGACCCGAGCTCAACCCGTCATGAAGCGTGCTTTCGTGGGCTGCATCAACGGAGAGGAACTTCCTGAAGGATCTGAAGATGGTGGTGAGACGGCCGTCCAGTCAGACGGTGATTCGTCCGCCGGTTCAACAGATTCGTTGTACCAGGTGCGAGACGGCGTGCTCGGGGGCTGTTCCGATGGCATCAGTATTCCGGACCCCTATGAGCCGCCGAGATGGGCAGGAATCTTTATGGCTGGGACTCAGCCCGGTTCTAATTCTACAGCTTCTGCAGCAATAACATCCGGGATAGGGACGGCCGGGGCAGGTGGCCCTGTGCGCCCGCCGGCTCATGTGCGGATAGACCTCATGGACAAGCTTACGGCCCTGTTAACCGCCACGGTTATCCCTGCGAACAAAGATGAGCATGACGCGGAGGTGGCACGGGTACGTGAGGAGATAGCTGAGGCCAAGGAGGCCTTGGCAGCTGAGGATACTAGACTAGCTACGGAGCGGGCGGCTCTCGACGCCCGGGCACAGCAGTTGCAGTCAGAGGCTTACCAGCTCACGATGAGCTTAAATGCGTCCAATGAGGTAATGAGGAGGAGACACCAGAAGACCCAATCCCGTTTACCTCCGAATTATGACCCTCGGGTTCTTTTCGCTACACCCGGAGCTGGCCCAAGTAACTCGCCAGATGCCAATCAGTTTATGACAGCCGGAGCAGGAGGACCGGCTCAGCCTCGAGAGATGCCGCCTCCTCATGTGAGCATGGCACCACCGCTTTATGTGCCGATACCGGAGGGTCACTTTTCCAACCCCATGGAGAACTTAATCGTGGCTTCGGCGCGCTTGGCGGCTCTGCCCGTGGACGGTGATGACCCGACAGCGGTGGAGACCCGAAGAGTCAGAGAGCTTCTCCAGACAGCCCTGGCTCAGCAAGAGACCTATTCTTACAGCAGAGACAGGATCCATTCAACTCCTCCGCCTTGGTTAGCACCGCCTCGTCAGAACCGGAGCCCGAGTTACAGCAGGCACATGGAGTCCGAAGCTTTGTCAAGCAACGCCCAGCGCCGTGACCAACATGGTGGCTATAACCCGGTGCAAGACCGAGTACGTCAGGAAAACGAGCGGGCGGCTCAGCTGGCGGCTCAACAGGCGGCTCATCAGGATATTCCAGAGTATCCAACAACTTCTGTTGAGATGGGAGTAGCCACTAGGACCGGTGGTGTGCCTTGTTTGGTACCGGCTTTGCGCAATGTGCGCCTGCCCAAGGACTTCAAGGGACCTTGAAAGGTGCCAAATTACACGGCCGACTTATAGCCTGGAGCATGGATCGAGAGTTATGGGATGGCCATGGAGCTGTTGGAAGTCAGTGAGGCGGCAATGGCTAAATATTTCACCATGATGTTAGATGGAACCGCTCGGTCTTGGTTAAAGGGTTTGCTACCCAATTCCATTGGTTCGTGGGAAGAGTTGAAAGCCCGTTTCATCCAGAACTTCAAGGACACCTGTAAGCAATCTATGTCGATCGTGGACTTGATGAATTGTAAGCAGGGGAGGGTGAATCCTCCACCCATTGGGTACGCCGAGTTAAGGAGATAATTCATTCATATGATAAGATGGATGCCGGCTCCGCAGTCCTTATGTTGGAGAAGAATTGCAGCTTTGAGCCGCTGAGGCAGAAACTGGGGCGCCTTAAACATGACTGCAAGGATATGGGTACGCTAATGGCGGCTTTAGTCAAATATGCCGATTCTGATAGTACCAAGGATCCCGCGTCGGACGATGAGAAGACAGGAAAGGGAAAAAGGAACGGCAATGGAAAGGGTCAACAGCACAACCCAGTGAATCAAAGTGGCAATAAGCGTAAGGCAGACGGCAACCCAGAGTTTGTAGCCAACGCTAATGCACAGGGTAACAATCAGAGACGTAAGGGGAAGTGGCCTCGATCCGGCGGTTGAGGCCCATCTCTTGAGCAGCTACTCAATGAGCCCTGACCGAAACACAGCACCCGGGAGCACCCCGCTACACACCTGTGGAAAGATTGCGCGATCATGAAGGCGTTAAAAAATTCCAATACCTTTGATGGCAGTCATGGATCTGGCGGAGGTTCAGGGGCTGGCGGCTTTCATGGCCCAGGCGGCGGCTCCAACTCCGGTTTTCAGGGACATCTGGGTGGAAATAATCAGCAGCAATCTGGTCAGGGTGGGCAACAGCAACAGCAGTCAGGTTATCAAAGCCATCCGAAATAGTTGAGTGGTGGGCAGTACCATGTGTTTACCACCAGCTTATGCAAACGTGACCAGAAGGTTCATAAGAGGGCCGTAAATTCTATTGAGCCGGCAATCCCTCGTTATTTGAGATGGTCAGAGCAAACCATTATATGGAGCAGAGAGGATCACCCTCCACGAGTCGATAATCCGTGTCAGTTAGCCTTGGTGGTAGCACCCCAGGTTGGTGGATATAAATTCACTAAGGTACTCATGGACAGAGGTAGCAGCATCAATATCCTCTATTACGAGACTTTTCAGCGCATGGGGTTGACTGAGAAGAATCTGAGAACATCCAACACTGTTTTCCATGGGGTGGTTCCCGGCAAGTCGGCTTACCCAGTTGGCAAGATTGAATTGGAGGTGGGTTTTGGAGATGAGTATGATTCCAGGGCTGAGAAATTGGCGTTTGAAGTGGTTAAAATCAGGAGTTCATATCACACTCTGTTTGGGCGACCGGCTTATGCTAAATTCATGGCACGACCGTGTTATGTTTACTTACAGCTCAAGATGCCGGGTTACAAGGGCACCATCACTGTGCATGGGAGTCGAAAGGTGGCCTTGGAATGTGAAGAAGGCGACGCGGCTTACGCTGAGTCTGCCTGTGCCGTGGAGGAGCTCAAATTTTATCAAGAAAATGTTGACCCAGCGAATATGACCTCCCTCAAGAAACCAACTACTGAGCATGACCCGGCGTTGAAGTTTAAATCGGCCACTGAGACAAAGCTTGTTGACTTTACCCCAGGAGATGCCTCTAAGCAGTTCAGTATCAGTGCCAATTTGGATCCTAAATAGGAAAGTGCGCTCATCGAGTTCATCCGTGAGAACCAGGACATCTTTGCATGGAAACCTTCTGACATGCCGGGTGTATCGAGGGAACTCGCTGAGCACACTCTCAATATTGATCCAAAGTATAAGCCAGTCAGGCAGTTTCTCCGACGGTTCAACAAAGAGAGACGGAAAGCTATTGGGGAAGAGGTCGCCCGGCTCTTAGCGGCCGGGTTTATAGTTGAAGTTTTTTACCCGGAGTGGTTGGCTAACCCGGTGTTAGTGCTTAAGAAGAACGACACTTGGCGGATGTGTGTGGATTACACGGACTTAAACAAGGCTTGTCCGGCTGATCCCTTTGCTCTCCCCCGTATTGATCAAATCATTGATGCTACGGCGGGTTGTGAATGTTTAAGCTTCTTGGATGCTTACGCTGGCTATCATCAGATCAAGATGGCAGTTAAGGACCAGGAGAAGACAGCTTTCATTACTCCATTTGGAGCCTTCTGTTATGTATCTATGCCATGTGGACTCAAAAGTGCCCAGGTGACTTATCAACGGTGTGTGCAGAACTGTTTGCATGATCAAATTGGGCGTAATGTTCATGCTTACGTAGACGACATTGTGGTGAAGTCCAGAGAAAAGGAAACCTTGATATCTGACCTGAAAGAGACCTTTGATAATCTCCGGGTTTACAAGATGATGCTTAACCCGGCCAAGTGTGTGTTTGGTGTACCTGCGGGCAAGCTCTTAGGTTTTCTGGTGTCAAACAGAGGCATTGAAGCTAATCCGAAGAAGATTAAGGCGATTACCTCTCTGGCTAAGCCAGCGTGCATCAATGATGTTCAGCGCCTGGCGGGTCGTGTTGCCGCTTTAAGCCGGTTCATAAGCCGGTTAGGTGAGAAGGCCCTTCCATTATATCAGATGATGAAGAAAACTGACACTTTTGTCTGGAGTGATGCTGCGGATGCTGCCTTTGAAGACTTGAAGAGGCAATTGTCTGAACCACCGGTTCTTGCGGCTCCCATTGACAGAGAGCCGTTGCTATTATATGTGGCTGCTAATTCACAAGCAGTCAGTGTTGCCATCGTGGTGGAGCGTAAGGAAGCTGGCAAGGAGCATCCGGTTCAATGGCTGGTTTACTATAACAGTGAGGTGCTCATTGAGTCTAAACAAAGGTATCCACATTGGCAGAAACTTGTTTACGGAGTGTTTATGGCCAACCAGAAGTTGAAGCAGTACTTTCAAGGTCATCATATAACTGTGGTAAGTTCTGCCCCTTTGGGAGACATCATCCAGAATAGGGAGGCCACAGGACGAGTCGCCAAGTGGGCTATCGAGCTTGGGCCTCATGGTTTGAGGTACATGCCACGTACTGCTATTAAGTCTCAGGCCTTGGTGGACTTTATCAATGATTGGACAGAGTTGCAGGCACCTGAGGAGAAGCCAGATAACACATATTGGACTATTCACTTTGACAGGTCCAGGCAGCTAGAAGGCTCGGGGGCTGGAATTGTTTTAACTTCCCCTCGAGGTGACAAATTTTGTTATGTACTCCGGCTTATGTTCCCATGTACTAATAATGCAGTTGAGTACGAGGCCTTACTCCATGGTCTCCGGATGGCCAAGGAGATGAACTTAAGCTGGGTAAGGTGTCTGGGTGACTCAGATCTCGTGGCTCAACAGGTGTCAGGCAAGTGGGATTCCAAGGATCCTCTCATGGCGGCTTATCGACGTGAAGTAGATGCTGTGGCTGGACATTTCAAAGGTTATCAAGTGGAGCACATTGATCGAAGGAAGAATGAGGAGGTTGATGCTTTAAGCCGGCTGGGATCTCAACGTAAGCCGGTGCCACCTAACACCTTTCTTGATGTTTTGCATAACCCTTTTGTCAAGGTGCCTACCGAGGAAGAACTAGCGGTGCCAGACCCGGAGGCCCACCTGGTGCCAGCTCTTCATGTTATCCCGGATTGGACAGTGCCATATTTGGCCTACATGACACGGGGAGAGTTACCAGAGGATGAAACTTTGGCAAGACAAATTGTCAGACGATCCAAATCCATGATGATTGTTAATGGTGAGTTGCATCATTGCAGTGTAACAGGGGCGTTTCAACGATGTGTGTCGCCTGCAAAAGGACAAGAGATACTTCATGAGATTCATGAAGGAGATTGTGGTCATCATGCCAGCTCAAAATCTCTTGTGGCCAAGGCTTTCCATCATGGTTTCTACTGGCTCACGGCTCATGCTGATGCGGTGGATCTGGTCAGTAAATGTGACGGTTGTCAGAAGTTCTCACGACGTGCTCATGTGCCGGCTCAAGAATTAAGGATGATCCCAATTACTTGGCCGTTCGCAGTTTGGGGGCTTGACATGGTTGGACCCTTCAAAAGGGCTTGACATGGTTGGACCCTTCAAAAGGTCTAAAGACACATCTCCTGGTGGCAGTGGATAAGTTTACAAAGTGGGATGAGGTGGAGCCAGTCAGTAAGTGTGATGCAACCACAGCGGTTCAGTTCATGAAAAAGGTGATCTTTCGTTTTGGTTTCCCACATAGCATTATAACTGATAATGGTACTAATCTTTCCAAGGGAGCCATGGAAGAGTTCTGTCAACGAGAACATATCCGGCTTGATGTTTTGGCTATTGCTCATCCTCAATCCAATGGTCAACCAGAAAGAGCTAATCAAGAGATACTGAAGGGTATTAAGCCCCGGCTCTTTGTCCCCTTAAAACGGACTCCGGGTTGCTGGGTGGAGGAGTTACCCTCTGTATTATGGAGCATCAACACTACGCCTAACAGATCTACGGGTTACACACCTTTTTTCATGGTCTATGGAGCAGAGGCAGTTCTACCAAGTGACATCCGACACGACTCACCCCGTGTGGCGGCTTATGTTGAGGTGGACAACGAAAAGGCACGTCAGGAGGCACTTGACTTATTGGATGAGGAGCGAGACTTGGCAATAGCCCGCTCGGCGGTTTACCAGCAAGACCTGCGCCGTTATCACAGCCGTCGGGTCAAGAGCAGAACCTTTCAGGAAGGTGATTTGGTGCTCCGGCTCATCCAGGATCAATCTGACATGCACAAGCCATCTCCGCCTTGGGAAGGACCCTTTGTGGTCAGCAAGAATCAGAACAACGGGTCATACTACCTCATTGATATTCGGGAGCACAAGGACTCATGTAAGTCGGAGGAGGAGACCCGCCGGCCATGGAATATTGCCCATCTTCGGCCTTACTATACTTGAGCCACCGGCTCTTAAGATGTATATACTTTTGACGATGTACATATTATATAAAGCAATAAAGCAGGACCTCTGTCCTTTGTTCACATAAAGAATGTTTTTATGTCTTCTTTATCAGGTGGTGGACACTACCAACAGGGAGCGGATCATATCTGAATTCGGCTTTCCCTTTGGTCCGGCTTATGATCATATCTGAATCTAGCCATGATCACTTGGGGGATTCCTGTTCAAACATAGGTCGTATTCGAACCAAAGAGAACATAGCTGTCGTTACCCGCTTGATCGGCATACTGCCAAACCCATTTGGGGGCTTCTTGATCATATTTGAATCACAGCTTAACCCCTTTGGGCCTGACGTGGATCGTATTCGAATCAGCGTCATTAAACAACTCTTATGGTCACTTGGGGGCTTCCTGTTCAAACATGGGTCGTATCCGAACCAAAGAGAACATAGCTGTCGATACCCACTTGATCGGCATCGCCAAAGCCACTGGGGGCTATATGATCGTATCCGAATCTTAGCTTAACCCCTTTGGAACGGTTTACTAATTGTATTCGAATCAGAAGCCTGTGAATGTTGTTTATTATTCATCATAAGTATAACTATTTTGAATATCTTGAGACCTTCTGGAAGGCATTATGAGATGGTTTTTGTCTCTTCCGGTTTAAATTTTGGTCCTCCCAGGTGGTTAAGTGCCAGATGAACGTCATGTAAGCAGGAAAGATTATCAAAGGGATCACGGGTATGCTATTATATAGTCATAAACCAGCCTGTATATGATGCCTTTGGTTCGTGTTCCGGGTTATCAATACTTTATGTGACCCCCGGCACGATAAACCGCCAAAGGAACTTTTGTTTGTTTCATGTGCAGGATAAGGCAAGCAAAATTTAAACGTCGAAGGAATAAAGGGTTAAACGTAAGCCCGAAATCTATAGCAATAGCGGCTTACGAAAGTGACTAAGCGCTCAGAACATGCATGAAGACATGACAAACATTGAGAAGTTTTTTCTACCCTATTACAAGACTCCCCGAGTCTGAACAAATGAAGCATTGTTTTTGCACAACACCCGGTGACTTACTCCTTCGGCGGGCTTGAAGACTCCGGGTTATCCTTCTCCGCTTCTCCGTTGGCTGTCTTGTCCTGGAAAGTTGACGAGGCCAGTCAATGCCGCTCAAAGCTTCAAACTCAGCTTCATCATCTATTAAACCGGCTGGGTCCACTTCAGGGGCAAAAGTATGCTTACGAATAGGAGGGATCAGGCTGACTTCATCATATGGAATGTTTGGAATTCTCCGGTTCTCACTGTCATAGCCCGGAGAGTACTTGGTGAGGTCAGTATCGTTCCCAATGAGGGTCGCCACAGGACGTATCGCTTTGACACAGGCGATAAAGTCATGATCATCAAATACAGTGTCGTCCTCCTTCCGACTGGGGTATCCAAGAGCAAGGTCGGCCGGGTCTAGCTCTGGAAGCCATACTTTTGCCCGGCTCAATGCGGCTACGGCTCCGGCTCTTGCGGATGACGGCCTTAAATCCTGAATTCGCTGAGGTAGCACAACGAGATGCTTCAGCATGTCTTGTAAGAGGCGGGGAGGGGTGTTTGATAAGGCTACAACGTCCAGGGCATGTTGTGACCCGGAGTACAACTGTTCCATTAAGGTGTAAACTGCTTTAAGCTTGATCAGCATGTTTTGCTTAAGGTTGGTACTCCTGGGGCCTGTGTGTGCACAAGCATAACAGTCAGCCGGAAGTAATTATTACAATAGTCATTGTGAGGTTACAATGTTTGAGGTTTTTCACGGTAACTTACCGAAGATGGCTGAGACCATTTGAGATATCTGTCGTTTTAAGTCGGACAGCTCGGTTGTTGCTTCTGCAAGAGATGCTTCTGCTGTCTCGGCCCGAGTCACCAGTGAAGCCTTCTCATCAGCCCAAGCTTTCTTCTCTGACTCAAATTTTTTCTTCAACTTCTCATTTTCAGAGACACTTAATTCAAATTTGGAGTTGGCCTTCTGAGTTTCAAGTTCTTGAGTTTCCAGACGACTCTTCAGGACAGCAAGCTCGGATTCATATTGACTTATGGTGGCCTGCATTGACACCAGGTTATGGTAAGGATCACGGTAAGATAACATTCAAGTCCCAAGCACTTTACAAGTAAAGATACTTGGCACTTGGGGGCTAATGTATGCTGAAGAATTTTAAACCTATCATACCGGGTCACACATATTAAGTCTCAAGCACTTTACAAGTAAAGATACTTGACCCTTGGGGGCTAATGTATATTGCAAATTTAAAACTATCATGTTATAACCGGGTTAAATATATTCTCTTTGAACTGGATAAACTAACAAGTAAAGCCGATTTCTAAGTCTACAGCATATTTATTCATAAGCAATAGACTTGGGGGCTGGTACAGTATGTAAGATTCAGGTAAATAGTATAAGTTATACCTCAGATTTGTGCTGTATTTGTTTCACCATGTCAATTTCCAGGTCACGGCTATTATGCACTTGATTCAGATAGCCCGAGACTATATCACCAATGCTTAAGTGAGTATAATCAGTAATGTCCTGCTTGGCTTTTCGGTGTTCGGCAAGTTCTTCCTTGGCAGAACATTTGGCAAGGACAGTAGGCCGCCCCGGTTCAACAAACTGATTTTTCACAAACTCAACTTCCGGTTCAGATGTCTTGACCAGGCTAGGAGCTTCCGGATTATCGTAGCTGTTGAGAGTATCTTCGGCAGGCGGGTCAGAAGTTGGCACTAGAATGTCAGAGGCCGGTTCAGGCGGCTAATGGGTAGAGCTGTCTGGAGCAAACGTATTAATCACCGGTTCGGTTACAATCGGGTCTTGGGACGGCTTATTCTTCTTTGCCCTCTTGCTGGGTTTCACTTGCATGTTGTTAACAAAGGCAGAAGGATGAATACTAAAGCATGGGTAAAGTAAAGCTCAAGGTACATAAGGTTACATTACCCGGGAGCAGTTTTGAAAGCCGGCAAGTTTGATTGCATGGATTCGCCGGAAGAAGGAGAGGTATCCTGATAATTGGAGTCAGACGAATTGAGAGGTTGACGAATTAAGCCCGCTAAAGGTAAAACGGAACGTAAATCGGAGATACCCTCAGTCCGACGCTTCCTGGTTACGTCAGGTAAGCCGGAGGAGAGTTCCGCATCCTTGTTGTTCCGGGTCTGCCTCCGGTTCTCAACTTGTTGTTGCTTCAAAAGAAATTGAGGATCTTGATAAGCAAGAGCATGTGAAAATCTTACTTTCCGGGTCACCCTTCGGATCTTTTGCTTTTGCAAAGGCTCTGAGTCGGAGGAGATTATAGTTACCTCTTCATCAGCTGCTTCACTGTTCCCCGTATCCTCTTGAAGGGATAGAATGTCAGACAGGTAATGATAAGGGAATTAAGAAAATTTAAAGATTACCTCTTCATCATCCGAAGAACTATCATCCAATTTGAGTAAGTCAGAGGCGCTGGGTTTCTTCTTCTTTGAGGTTCCCATCTTGGCAGCTCTCCTTTCGGTTTTCTTGGTCGTCCTGGCTTGTTTGGTAGCCTCATGGTCATATTTAACCTTCCAGAAGTTATCATAGGCCTGTGGAAAAGGATAAGGAATTATGAGTACAAAAAAGGTATAATAGAGCAAAGAGTATTTATTAAGATTGATAACTTACTGTAGGGCCCGGCTTCTTCTTGCAAAAGGAAAGTAAGCCGAAGGTGTTATTCGTCACAGTGCCCTCCTTCAGCAGCGACGGGGTCGTAGCATCCACCACATCATCTAGTAAGTCGTCGGGACTATGGCGTAACGGGTCATCCTTTTCGCCTGTGTAAGTACACATTAAGCCGGAATGGCGGCTTAATGGAAGTACTCGCCAAGTGACCCAGACTCGGACCAGATCGATGTCGTTTAAACCGTTTCCCAAGAGAGCTTTGATCTTCTTGATGGTGGGATTGAGAGGTAGACGCTCAACGGCCGTCAGTTTGTCTGCTAGCGGATGGTTGAACTCAAGGCGCAGGGCGCGAAAGCCAGGCAGAGGCTTCTCATCAGCCAGAGAAGTGTCCTGACAGTAGAACCATGTTTTGTTCCAATCTTTTGGGTGACTTGGTAGCTCAGCATAAGGAAAAAGGCAGTCTATCCGCCGCTGGATCGAGATGCCGCCAAGCTCAAGACTAGGCACATTGGCGCGTTCATTTTGCCGATTCAAGTAAAAAAGTTCTCTGAACAAAAGCAGGCTTGGCTCCTCTCCCAGATACACTTTGCAAAAGACTTGGAAATTGCAAATATTTGACATGGAATTGGGTCCGGTGTCTTGAGGTCTAAGGTCAAAGAAATTCAAAACCTCCCTGAAGAATTTTGAGCCGGGAGGAGCAAATCCCCGGCTCATATGATCCGTAAAAATTATTACCTCCCCTTCTTTGGGTTGAGGCCTCTCTTCAGACGGGTCAGGGGCACAATAAGACATGACCTCCTTTTTTGGCAGGTGGCCAGATTTCACGAACTCAGCCAGTTTACTCTTGGTAACTATGGATGGGACCCAATTGCAGGTGACAGGGGCTTTGGCAGCCTTAGGAGCCATGACAACAATTGGCCTATGACAAAATAAGAAGATCCGGTTCAATTTTAACCCGAAAGAAATATCTTAATTATTCAAGGTGGCGGCTTAATAAGGGGCCTAATGATATAAGGATAGTTGTGCAACAGTGTCTAAGCCGCCACATGTACAAAAGCAGTTCAAACTTCTTAAGGTCATAAGAAGCAAGTAAGGTTAACATATCAGTGTTATCTATTTGAACCGGTTACATAGGCAGTTGAGTTTAAGCGTATTCAACAGAAGCAGTTTTCCGGGTGATACAAACAGGTTTCATAATCTGCTACTGTTGTTGGAGATCAAAGATCTGTTCTTATAAGAAAATTTTCTAGACCTAAAAGCTGATGCAGACGTGTTCATAGGCTTGAATGAGGCTCTTAGGCAGAGAAAGGGATCTGTTTTATATCCAAAACAAGTGCGAAAACAACTACCGCGGCCATTTTATATCATTCTCAGATCAGAAGAGGCATCTAAGAAGAGAACTAGCCAGGGATTATAGGGATGCTTTCTAACTAAAGTTGACTCTTCTACAGTCCCTTTTTCATCAATCTTAATTTTACTAAACAAAGAATCAGTAGATGAAACACCAATCATTTTAAGATCTTCATCACTTTTATCTTCTAATGAGATTGGTTTGGCGGCCATTTGATTTACTAAAGTAGCTTGTGCATCGGATATTTTTCCAAGCAAACTTTCAGCAACATCATACTTAGATTGGAGATTGCAAACTTCTCTACTAATATCATCAAGTTGTTTCATTATAGCCTCTAACACAATGAAGTGTTCCTTGAGTTCTTCGGTAAAATATTTATTATGCTCAAATTGTGTAGTCATATATTCCGTAGTACTTTTCACAATTTCAAGCAAAATATTTGGGTAAGGAACATCATAATATTTTCTTTGAGGCATCATGACTACGCAAACAAGAACACACTCAAAAACAGATCTGAAGGGAAAGCAACGAATGAAAAAAGGGGGCGAATAAAATGAAATTTTTTTGTGAAGTGAGGGAGAGGAAAATGAGAGGCCAATGGCAAATAATTTAAATTGCAAGAAGATGAGATTTGTGATTAGGAACCTAGTAGATGTTGATGATGTCTCCCCAACAACGGCGCCAGAAATTCCTTTTGATGCGTGCTAGAACTACGTCGGTATTTCCCCAAAGAGGAAGGGATGATGCAGCACAATGACGGTAGGTATTTCCCTTAGTGATGAGACCAAGGTTATCAAACCAGTAGGGGAACCACACAACACAACGTAAACATCCCCTCCACACAAATAACAAATACTCGCAACCCGACGTGTTAAAGGGGTTGTCAATCCTTTTCGGGTAACGGTGCCAGAAATTGGCGCGGAGACGTGATAAAGATGTAATAGATAGGATAAATAGATCACAAATAAAATAAAGTGCAGAAAGGTATTTTTGTATTTTTGGTTTAGTAGAACTGTAAATAAAAGCAAATATAAGTAGATCGCTAAGGCAAATATATTAAAGAAGAGACTCGGGGGCCGTAGGTTTCACTAGTGTCTTCTCTCGAGAAAAATAGCAAACGGTGGGAAAACAATTACTATTGGGCAATTGATAGAACTTCAAATAATCATGACGATATCCAGGCAATGATCATTATATAGGCATCATGTCCAAGATTAGCAGACCGACTCCTGCCTGCATCTACTACTATTACTCCACACATTGACCGCTATCCAGCATGCATCCAGTGTATTAAGTTCATGGAAAAACAGAGTAATGCAATAAGAATGATGACATGATATAGACAAGATCTATTTATCTAGAAATAGACCCCATCTTCTTATCCCTAATTAATAGCAATGATACATACGTGTTGTTTCCCCTTCTGTCACTGGGATCAAGCACCGTAAGATCGAACCCATCACAAAGCACCTCTTCCCATTGCAAGATAAATAGATCAAGTTGGCCAAACAAAACCCAAATATAGGAGAAGAAATACGAGGCTACATTAAATCATGCATATAAGAGATCAAAGAAGACTCAAATAACTTTCATGGATAAAAACATAGATCTGATCATAAACTCAAAGTTCATCGGATCCCAACAAACATACCGCAAAAAGACTTACATCATATGGATCTCCAAGAGACAATTGTATTGAGAATCAAGAGAGAGAGAGAGAGAGAGAGAGAGAGAGAGAGGGAGAGAGAGGAAACCACCTAGCCACGAACTACGGACCTGTAGGTCTACAAAGAACTACTCACGCATCATCGGAGAGGCACCAATGGACATGATGAACCCCTCCATGATGGTGTCTAGATTGGATATGGTGTTTTTGGAACTTGCGGCGGCTGGAATTGATTTTCGTCGACTCTCCTATAGTTTCTAAAATATTGGGGTATTTATAGAGCAAAGAGGAGGTGCGGGAGGCCACCGAGGTGGGCACAACCCACTTGGGCGCGCCTGGGGGTCCAGGCGCGCCCTAGTTTCTCATGCCCACTCGGGATCCCTCTCTGGTACTTCTTCAGCCCACTGGATGTCTTCTGGTCCGAAAAAATCCACAAAAAGTTTCGCTGTGTTTGGACTCCGTTTGATATTGACTTCGTGCGATGTTAAAAAGAAGCAGAAAATAGCAACTGGCACTGGGCACTATGTCAATAGGTTAGTACCAAAAAATGATATAAAATGACTATAAAATGATTGCAAAACATGCAAGAATGATAATATAACAGCATGGAACAATCAAAAATTATAGATATGTTGGAGAACTATCAGTAGCTTTTGCATGTGTTCCAATTGTATCAACACTATCACCGTTCGCTATAGGCATCCCATTCCACGCCTCGATGATATGTTAGATGAGCTTAGCGGTGCCATTATTTTCTCAAAAATTGATCTTAAAAGTGGTTACTATCAAATCCGCATACAAGAAGGTGATGAATGGAAAACCGCTTTCAAAACAATGTTTGGTTTATATGAGTGGTTAGTCATGCCTATAGGCTTATCGGAAGCACCCGGTACTTTCATGCGCCTTATGCATTATGTGCTTCGTCCTTGGTGTGTTTGTTGTAGTCTACTTTGACGACATTCTTGTATTTAGCAAATCCCTCAAAGAGTATGTGAATCATCTTAGGGACATTTTGCAAACTCTTAGAAAAGAGCGTCTCTATGCCAATATGGAGAAATGCACTTTTGGTGTTGACAAGATAGTTCTCTTGGGCTTTGTTATGTCTTCCAAGGGAGTACATGTAGATGATTCTAAAATTGAAGCAATTAAAACTTGGCCCCAACCCACTAATTTGCAACAAGTGCGTAGTTTCCTTGGTCTAGCGGGTTTCTATCGTTGCTTTGTGAAAGACTTTAGCACTACTACCGTACCGTTGCATGCTTTTAGTAAGAAAAATGCACCTTTTGTTTGGGGACCATCTCAATCTACCACATTTGATGAGCCCAAATCTTTGCTTACACATGCCCCAATTCTTGCATTACCCGATTTCACGAAAACTTTTGAGGTTCATTGTGATGCTAGCGGTCATGGAATTGGTGGAGTATTGATGCAAGAAAAGAGACCCATTGCATACTTTAGTAAAAAACTATCCGACGCTCAACTTAACTATCCTATATATGAAAAAGAATTGTATGCTTTAGTGCGAGTATTACATGTTTGGGACCTTTATCTTCGCCCACATGAATTTGTCATACATACCGATCATGAGACTCTAAAGTACCTTAAAGGTCAAACTAAACGGCATGCTAAATGGAGTGAATTTATTGAGTCTTTCCCTTATGTAATCAAGTACATTAAAGGCAAAGAAAATGTAGTGGCGGATGCTCTTTCCGCATATGCATTCTTGTTAATCAACTTGAGTTAAACATTATTGGCTTTGAGCATATTAAAGAACTTTATGTGAATGATCCTTCCTTTGCACTACCTTATGCAAAATGTCTTACTCACACTTGTTGGGAGAACTTTTACCTCAAGGATGGCTACCTTATGCGTGCTAACAAACTTTGTATACCCGAGTCTTCTCTTCGTTTGTTACCTTTGCAAGAGGCTCACGGATGTGGACTCATGGGACATTTCGGACGCGACAAGACCTTCGCCACACTCTCCTTCAAGTACTTTTGGCCAAAGATGTTCCGTGACGTGGCATGCTTCACCAACAAATGCTCTACATGCCACAAAGCTAAGTCCAAAGCCCAATCTCATAGTTTACATATGTCACTTCCAATTTGATATCAACCATGGGAGGATATAAGTATGGATTTCGTGCTTGGTTTGCCTAGAACTCGAAATGGAAATGATTTCATCTTCGTCGTCGTGGACCGATTCTCAAAAATGGCACATTTCATACCATGCAACAAGACAGACGATGCTTCACATGTTGCTAATCTCTTTTGTAGGCAAATCTTGAGGTTGCATGGAGTACTAAGGACCATTGTGTCGGACCGGGACGTCAAGTTCCTAATCTACTTTTGGAAGACAATTTGCGCCAAGCTCGGCATCAAGCTTCTATTTTCCACGGCATATCATCCACAAACCGATGGACAAACTAAAGTCACCAACCGGATGCTCTCCACTCTCCTACGCATGTTGATCAAGAAGAACATTAAGGAGTGGGAGGAGTGCTTACCCATCGCCGAGTACGCCTACAATCCATTGTCCCCATTGGACATTCTACCTCTTCCGCTCCAAGAACGCGCAAACATGGATGCAAGTGCAAGGTCAAGTTTTCTCAAGAAGATGCATGAAGATACAAGGGCAACTATCGAGCGTCAAGTACATTGCATCTCCAACAAGCTCAACATCAACAAGACACCAATGGTGTTCGAACGGGGAGATCTCGTATGGCTTCATCTTCGAAAGGAGCATTTCCTAACAAGCACAAGTCAAAGCTACTTCCACAAGCTGACAAATCTTTCAAGGTGCTAGCATGCTACAACGACAACGCTTACAAGATTGACATCCCACGCGACAAGTACAACGTAAGCGACATCTTCAACGTCAAAGACTTGGCCAAGTACCATGGTGATGAAGATCGCGATTCGTGGATGGATCTCTCCCAAGGGAGGGGGGAGATGATGCAGAGCATCCTTCCATCATCCCCATGGACTCCACAGCAACACATCAAGCACCACGTGGATCCATGACAAGAGCTAGAGCACGTGCACTGGAAACCGAGGTGAACTCCTTCCTAGTTGACATGCATATGGATACAAGTGGAACTAGGTTGCTACCTCACCAAAATACTCTATGCCTCATTAGGTGCAACGAGGAACCCTTCCAAGCAGCTGAGGAGCACCCCCAAGTCCAAGGAGAAGCGACCCAAGTCACCAAGGAAGCAGAACGAGCCAAGCAACAGCTGGACAGGAAGTCCTAGGTGATCCCGTGTGCACGGGCCCCCAAGACCTCGTGCCCATGGACTACACAGGGAGCTACGGCTGTAGCACCCCGTGCGCACGGGCGTGTACCGTGCGCACGAGCCCAGCTTACCCTGTGTGCACGGGCCTTACAGGATGGGCGGCTGAGATGGTGTTTTGGACCTCCCCTTCTTCCACTTCGACCCCAAGCCTATATATTCCGTACCTAGGGTTATTTTTAGGGTTAGCAAAGTATTAGATGAGATATTTTTGAGCTTTGCTCCTTCTACCACCTCCATTGGAGATCAAGGCCTCTTTGGAGAGGATCCACTTGTGGATTTCAAGACCTCCAACTTGGAGAAGACTACCATCATCAAGACCTCATCTCCTATGAGTGGGAAGAACTCTACCATTGTATCTTTCCTTTGATTGTGTTTGTGAACTTGTGTATCTTGTGTTGCTGTTCTAGTGGATGTGTAATTTGGTATTGTTGGAGTGAATTCCTCTTTGTGTTTCTTGGTTTTCATCCCTTTTCCCCTCCAAGTGTGAAAAGATCCATCTTAGGGTTTCACCCTACAACAACAGTGATACTAGAATATATATATATATATATATATATATATATATATATATATATATATAAAGAGAACTAAACTAGTAAAGAGGATAACCGATATAGTGATCAAGGAGATGATCACGGGGGTACCGATAATATGCTATAACTGCTATGGTTCTTGAATATGCAATTCAGAGAAAACTCATAAGCACATGTAGAATGATAAACTGTAAACCCTAAATCCTAGTCTAGCCTCTAATACTAGTTCAAGTGTTGTGTGATGATCATGTTTTCCTGATCATGGGTGTTTTGTTAAGTGTAACGAGGATGCCAAGCAACATTGAGAGTACAATGTTAGTAGAACGACCATATTGAATTGACCCAACTTATTTGTTATACTTTGAGATGTTATTGTCACAAGTCTATAAGTTGTAACATGAAGAGTTAATGTATGCCTAGTTCCTTAGACCATGAGTGTATCAAGTCACTTCATACTAGACGATGTAATTTGGGTCATCTAGTTACATAGACTTGAGAGAGCTTTCCTCACCTTATCACCTCCTAGAAGATCAAGACCTCCAAAGGGTGAAAGATTCTCCATTGGATCATCAAGACTTCCTTCCCTCATAGGGTTTGGGGAACAATATCTGTCAAGCCACATCTCTCTTAGAGATTTGGGAATAACTCCACCCTTTTCAATTTTCCGTGGATCTTGGTAAGTCTCTTACTTTGGATGCGTTTAGAGGACATGCGTGATGTGAACCTTGTTCATTAGTGTTGTTCCTATTGAGTTCTTGTGTTCTTTGATATTTTCCCCTTTGCCACCTTTAAATTGTGAAGATTTGGACAATCTAGGACTTTGCCCTACACCATTTGATATCATGAGCAAGGTTGTCAGAATTTGGAACCCTTCCCCCTCACTTTTGTAGCCTAGGTTTACTTTGTTTTTGCCTAATTCAAAAATGTCCACAAAAAATAGTCTCACTGTATTCCTTGCAATTTGTTGGTTTTCCCATGGATTTGGTGTTATACTTGTGGATCTAGTCCCCTTTGCCTACCCCCCCCCCCCAAATAAATTCCCTCAACTCTTTCCGAGATCCAACTCTCCCCGAAAGTGCACAATATAGACCCTCTCGGACCCATCGTAATAAGTAGGAGCTCAGTGCACCGGGCTGCCCTTTATCCTCTCCCCAGAAGTGCACAATATCAAATCCATGGAACTCTTTTTTTGCGAAAGAAAATTCCAATCTATTCATCACCTATCATGGCAATACATAGAACCCCAAAAGTAACAAAAAATACAATCAGGTCATCCATGGACCACCTAGCAATAACTACAAACACTGGAGCGAGCCGAAAGTGTGCCACTGTCATCAACCCTTTCTTGTCGGAGCTGGACAAACCTTGCTATAGTAGACAGTCATCAAATCATCGTTCTAAGGCCAAACAGGACTAGCGCACGAGATCAGCAACCATCGCTGATGAAGAGAAGAGTAGACCGGAATGATCAAACATAGACACACGACCGAAGAGGAACGTATACTGTATCCAAACATACCTATCGAAGACCAGCACCGACCGAATCCCACGAGATCGAACGGCGACACACCACCACACACCTTCCAATGAGCGAATACTGGATCCAAAGTGATCCATTCAAAATCAATACTGACTGAATCCCGCGAGATCCGATGAAGACACACCACTAGACGCCCTCCGATGAATGAATACTTGAGCCAAATATATGCACCGAAGACCAACACCGACCAAATCCCACGAGATCCAACGGAGACATAACAACAATGGCGGAGCTTGCGGCCCAAAGTTGGGCGGGCCAAACATAAGCAAATAAGTTGTGGGTTGTTATTTGAAAGCCCAAGAGTAGATGTAAGCTGGGCGGGCCATGGCCCATTTGGCCTTGTTGTAGCTCCGCCAGAGCATAACACGACACGTCCTCCTCCGACAACAAGACGCACTATGAAAATTCATCTTTGATTTTGACATGTTTGATTTTTCATGAATAAACATCTTTGGTTTCTTTTTTCACGAGGAGAAATATCAATCTGCTGGCATAGTTCTCTTCCGCTTAAGAAAGGGAATTCCTCTTGCCTCATGTGCGAAGAGCCCGCTCGCCGTTGCAAGTAGCACTTGCTTTCATCTCCCGATGGAAACCCAACGCCAAGACCAAGATACGAAAATGACATCCCAACAAACGAAATATTCGAACGCTTACGTTAGGAACAACGGTAGGCAGACGTAGCTAACTAGGCCGATGGAGCCCTTTCCTCTCCCCGGACGAAATTAACCAGAGCTGAACTGGCGCAAGGCACGCATGGAGAACCGGACACCTCCCCCCAGCAGGCCGAGGCGTGCGGGCCACGCGGGGGCACCGGCTTTGGGTTTCCCAGCGTGGCACACGGGGCCAACGGCCAGGGAGGGGCCTTTATATGCCCCGCCATTGCCGCGCTCCCCAACCTCGCAGATCGATCTCCATTCCGCACCGCCTTGGGTGGGAGGTTCTTGGATCCGGACTAACAAACGCCGGCCGTGTTTGGGAGGGCCTCGTTCCTAGCCTATCTCGTCGAGAGGATGGCGGCGGCGAGCATGGTTGGCATGCCCAAGAGCCCCCGCTCGGTGGCCTTCGGGACGGCTGCCTCGCCCTTCGGGGACAGGAGGAAGGCCCGGTTCTGCGTCGCGGCGTGCGGCAGGGACGACCAGCAGCCGCCCCCGTCGATGGCCGCGGTGCCAGCGTCGCTGCGGGCGATCCAGGCCAAGAGGAAGATGGCGGCGCAGGCGCGCGGGGTTCCGCGGGCGACGAGCGCGGCAGGGTGCGCGGTGGCCGCGCTCGCCGCCGCGGTGGAAGCCGTGCAGGGCGCGGCGGTCGGGGGAGCCTCCGGCGCCGCGCGCGGCGCCGGGGATGCCGTGGCGTGGGTCTTCCAGAAGGTGCACTTCGAGTCGCCCGACCTCGCCGTGGGACTGCTCGGTATCGTCGCGTCCTGCCTCGGCACGGCCGTGGAGATGGAGATGGAGCGGATTAGGGCCAAGGAGATCGAGGAGTCGGCCATCAAGGCCAACCCCGCCGCCGCCGTCGATGACGACGATGACAACGGCGAAGATGCGGAAGAGGCAGACGATCTGACGATGCTGGTGGGGATGGAAATGGAGAAGGAGCTCTGGGCCAGGATCGGCATCCATCATGACGACGACGACGACGACATGCCGCTGGGCGACAACGACGACGAGCAGGAGGCCATTGAGGCCGCCCGCGCCGGCATACGGAAGGCCGCGTACGAGCGGATCATTGCCACCTCCGAGGCCAACTCGCTCATCCTCTCCAACTACGCGCAGCTCCTCTACGAGTTCGACAAGGATCTCGACAGGTAAAAATACGCCGCCATAGTCTTGAACATCGATTCCCATGCATGCCAAGATGCACCTGTTACGTGTCATGGTCCTTACCCGCCGTCTCGATCGACCTCGGCAGGGCGGAGGATTATTTCAAGCGTGCGGTCGCCATCGAGCCGCCTGACGGCGAGGCGATGCGGAGGTACGCGGTCTTCCTCTGGCAAGCCCGCGGTGACCTGGCCGGCGCGGAGGACATGTTCACCAGCGCCATCGACGAGGAGCCGGACAGCAGCCACCACCGGAGCAGCTATGCGTGGTTCCTCTGGATGACTGGCGGTGTGGAGACCTGCGTCATCGACTCCGGCAACAACGACGACACCGAATGAAGCCGATCGCCGGAGCAAGGGCCACCTCGAGTTAAAGACAATTAAAGACCGACCTCGCCGGCAGGTGCCTGGGCGGCGAGGCTGCCGGCCATTTTAGATGGTGCATCTAGGTATATATTGCGCACTGTCGGTGAGTAGCATCGGCCCTTGTAGGGGCCATGTTATACTAGGGTGCGCGTGCGAGCATGGCATGCAGGAGCCAAACCCAAGGGCAGGCGAATAATGTTGATGTTGTCAAGCAAGCGCACATATAAAGTACAGTAGGGCCTCATCAATACATGTGTGGATTTGGAATAAAGCATGCATGCATCATCAGTGATGGCATGCTGTTGCTGAATTGTGAACAATATCTATATGTAAACAAAAATATGAAATGCATAAGGTTCTTCCTTTGCTGTAACTTGTGTTTGCACAGATCAAGTGCAGCTGTGGTATGATATTTACGGTATACATATTTTCATCCTGCTGGTGCTCTATAACAGACCTGACTTACTAATCTTTACCGGACAATGTACGTCGATGCTGCCATAAGTGCAGCTGTGATTGAATCACCTGCATCCCAGCTCCAATCTTGTATCTTCGTTGATGCTGGTGTTTCTGCAAAGCTTCTGAAGGTCAATGTAGCCTATGAGTGTGTCCTCGAAATCGACGTCCTTCATATTAGCCTCGTCGAAGGTTGATCCCGACAGGACGGTGTTCTTGAAGACTGCACCTTCGAGGTCGGCTTTTCCAAAATTGGCACGGTCTATCACTGCGTTCGTGAAGTTCGTGCCTGAAAGCATTTCATAGACAAGTATTTATCTTTATGTTCATATTGTAGCATGATAACACAAAGGTAGATCTGAAAATTGACAGTATTTGGGAGCAACTGCAACAACTCGGTGTGGTGAATAACACAAGTATTTTACACCCTGTCTATAATACGCAATGTAGCCATGATCAATGCAAAGGTACATCTGAAAGGGTCAAGTATTTGGAAGCCATGCAACAATGAATAATGCAGTGTGGTAAAAAAACGATTAAGGTGTGTACTTCTGTTTCTGTTACCTTTGAAACTTGCACCAACAGCATAGGCCTTGGACATGACAACTTCTGTCAAGTCAGCACCATCAAACTTTGCGCCTGACATCAATGCCGCCGACAGAGTCTTGCCTTTAAGATTACTTTTATCATTTGTGAAATCACAGAACCGGAGATCAAGCACCTTGTCATACACCCCATTTGCCTGACCAATTGTGTTCCCAACAAATGCAGCCTCGCATCTCTTTGGGTCTGTTGATAGTGGAGGCAACCTCTAACAACCAAAGCAAACAGGGAACAATGTTAGCTCAGAGAACTTTTCCTACTCGACAAACTATCTCAGAATATATATATATATATATATATATATATATATATATATATATATATATATATATATATATATATATATATAAAGGGAAAACGTAGGATTGCAGTGGCATGTCCACCCGGATCCTACAGGCTGTTGTCCGCACCAAAGTGTCTTCGATTGTACCATAGGGAAAACAAAAGATTATGTACATGAGTTTGGAGTGGATGTAAAATTTTCCTTTGAAATGTACTGTAGTGGGTTCCTTAGGAAAATTTCCTATGGGATTCAGTCCTACGAAATAAAAAACCAACATAGAAATAATTCTTAAGGATTTAATCCTCCACTATCCCTATGAATATCCTTTGAATCAAAGAGGCCCTAAAACCATGGAGAAAGGAAGTTAAGCTCTAATGCTAGAAGGCAATTTTCAAGAACAGCACTATAGTGCCAAACTGACGACTACATATTCAGGTTAAACTTGTAGGATTGCAAAATGAAGGTGCACTTCTCTAACAGACATGACAGTGATTTTTAGATGAAATGTGGCTTCACAATACAAAAGACATCAGTACATATAACGTATTCCTACGGTGAAAATTGCCATGCCATAATCAGTTAATCTGATTAAAGTGTGCAACAAGACGATGATTTGTAAAACTGATGGTATTTCCCGCTTCTCTAGAGTTGTATCAGTAACTGAGTCTAGATGCAAATGCAACCCCAAATTAACATATAATCCCTCTGTCCCGAAAGATAAGACATATAAGGTTTGCCCTAAGCCAAAGTTTTATAAGTTTGACCAACTTTCTTACAATATTATCGATACCTACAATAGCAAATCAACATCAATAGTTTCGCCTGAAATATATTTTCATAACAAATTTATTCGGTATTGTAGATATTGACATTATTATCTATAAACCTGATCAAACTCAGAAAACCTTTACTTATGACAACTTATACACCTTATATTTTGGTCTGCAAGATAGTAACAAATACAACAGAGCTCTTGGTAAGTACTTCCTCCGATCAAAATTAATTGACGCAGCTTTAGTAAAAAAATTGCAGTAGTGCACATTACATTCTGTGGTAAGTGTAGTACTCTGTTGTGACCTCCTGGACGCTTGAGGTGCCCTCGTGTCGTCCTCTCCAGGGTTACTCAGAGGCGATTAGGGTTTCTCGCTCCACCCTCTCCCTCCCTTGCCACCACCCGAGGTGGTCGCCGGGCAAGCCGGTGTGTACGCCGATGAAGGTCGCGGTGAGGTGCTCGTTACTTCATTCCTTCGCAAAGGACTCTGGTTGCCGAGGAGGCAGCCTTAGATGGCGAGGCGGCATTGCCTCCGTGCAGGCGGCGCCGAGGTGCGAGCCAACTTCCTTGTGCATGGGCAGCAAGGAGTCGACAGATAGTGGTCGCGGCACGGATTTTCTCTCTATCTCTCCAGACCCGAATGTCAGGGTCCTCTCCCCCTTAGCTCACTCCCTTCGCCGGCTTTGCCTGTTAGCGGCCATCGGTCGCCGGATACGGAGAAGCCTGGGTGGTGGTTGTGTAGGCTTGAGACTAGGGGGAAACCCTTGGTCCGTTACTCCGGCCATGGCGGCAGCGATGCACAAATGAGCCGCTGGAGGAACCGCCGAGGTCTCTTTTCTCCACCCCCATCCCAGTTCCCGGGGAAAAGCCCAAAAACCCGCCTTGGGTTGGGCAGCGGCGGCGCCTTGTGCATCGTGACCTCCATGGAGGCACCGTCCAAGGAAGTTTTGGTTCTTTGGGTGAGTGGTGATGCGGTTGGTTGGTGTTCCGTGGTTGTCGAGTCCAAGCGGCTGCAAATCAATGGAGGTTCATAGGTCCAGCAAGTCACCCACTTATCTTTAGGGTGGTGTTCTTCGGTGGCTAGGAGTGTGGCTGTGTCCCGGCAGTGCAGCGCCTTCGAGCCTGGGCAGAAGGGAATAGGGTTCCCCTTCCCGGTGGCAGCAATGTGGCTAGCGCTGCGGATGCCTGAGCTTTGTTCTGCAGTCGTGGGTCTGTGCTCAATAATCAGATATTCCTAGCTGCGCCTATGTGATTCTGCAGCTTCCTTCTTCAGTGATTATTCCCAGTGGTTTTCCCAATGTTTTTGGTCGTCCAAGGGCAGCAGTGATGCGGCTGGTGTGTGTGTTTGTGCACACACGCTTGCCGTGTGAAGATGGCCATGCACAATGGCTGCTCTAGGTTCGAGGCCGGCATCTGTTCCAGCTCTCGGTTGAGCGCCTCTACGGTTGCGGTGCCTTTGATCCTAGGCGAGGGGATGGGGTTCCTCTTCGTCGGTAGATAAGCCAGGTGATGGGTTCGGTGTCTCCAGTCCCATGGATCAGGCTTTTTGACGATTCTTTCAGACCGTAAGCTGATCCTTGGAAGCTTCTTCTGCTTTTGTCTGTTCTTTGGTGCCAAAGTGCAGCTGGCTTCGACATTACTAGCAGTGCTCTCTCTGTTTTTTCTTTGTTTGTGTGTAGTGTGTGTTGTGTTCTAAGCTGATCAGTCAGCCCCCTTGTATCTTTCAGCCGATGTTGCTTGGTGCCATGTAATCCCAGGTTGCTTGATGGCTTCGTTAATTTAAAGTTGGGCTCGTCTTAAGCCGTCCTTCTAAAAAGTACTCCTACGTTGATTTATTTATTTACTTATTTTGAGAAAGCTGAAAATTTATTTTAAGCCTTCACCTTCAGGTTAATTAAACCACTATTATTTCTCCAACACCAATACCAATATTTCTTCAGAATATCACTATTCTTTAGCTAATCTCCAACAGTTGTTGAAGAGTACCATTTCTATGGAGATTTAAACCCAGTATTTAGAAAGCAATTTTCCTACTGGCTAAGTATATTTGATCGAATCAAGTGAAACCTAATAAATTTCCTACAGTCGAATCTGAGCATAAGCTAAGGTCACAAGAGACATCATTTTATAGAGACCAAAATTCCATCTGAATGGCGACTTCCCCTAATCTGCCACCAAACCCTAGGAAAACGCGACGTGAGTCTATTTGCGCTAGCGACCAGCGGTCGTCGGGTTCTACAAATTTCCTTTCAATAAATAAGAAGGTGACTGGAATCGCACAATGCCCGTGGTGGAGCCGGAGGAAACCACCAACCTGGCCGGCGGCGATGACCGGGCTGGGGGCTGACGCGACGGCCCAGGCTGCGAGCAAGCCGCACGCGAACCCTCCCACGGCCTTGGCGCGGCCGCCGCTCCCGGCTCCCCCAGCGTCGGCCAAGCACGTCACGCGGCACCCTCTCGGCTGAAACTGCAGACGTAGAGCAGAGCCACCGCGCGCGGTGGCCGGCGAGGCGAGGCAAGACGAGACCATGTCAATGCAATGCGGGGAGAGCGGCTGCGTGGCTAAGCGGAGAAGAGAGGGGGTGGTGGGTCTGTACGTACGTGTGCGGCGCGCGCGGCGTGGTGACGAGGAAGGGGGGGAGATAGAAGGGATCATAGTCTTATCCTCCCAAGGCTTATCCCGGTTTCGTCTCTCGTCCGCTTGACGACCACGGGCCCACGTGACCGGCGAGACTGGTAAAAATGGCCAACAGTAGTTTAAGAAACTGATCGAACAGGCGGCTGCCACAAATCTACCGACTGATTTTGACCGGCCGACCCAAACGGACAACGCTTTTGTCTGTTTTTTGTTCGTTTGGGTCGGCTGCCCGCCGGACGCCCATTCTCTTTTAAATTTGGATCGACAGTGCGCCCAACGCGCCGATCCATTTCATGACCAAGCGTGCATAGTTCATGCCAGCGCCCATGTTGTCGCCCTGATTTTGGCGCTCCAGCGCGCGGGAAAGGGTAGCGGCCGGGAAAAAATCGGCCTAGCGCGCGTTGGTTTTGGCGCTCCGGCGCGCGGGAAAGGTTCGCGCGCTAGTTTTGGCGCGCCGTGGCCGGCGCTCGTTATTAAGAAGGCGCCCCCCCCCCCCACACTCTGTTCGCCGCTCACTCGTCTCGTCCCCTCTCATTAGCCTCGCCGCCTCTGCGCCACCATGTCGATGCGCCGCCTGGGCGCTTCGGACTTTCGCGGAGTCCGCGAGCGCCGCTCCGGCGCCTTCTCCTCCGAGATCTGGTTTGGCGAGAAACGCCTCATTCTCGGCACCTTCGACATCGCAGAGGAGGCGGCCCGCACGTACGACGCCGCAGCGTGGCGCCTCCTGCGGCCTCGTCGGGAGATGAATTTTTCCGACGTGTCAACGAGCCAGCGGGCGCAGGATCTCGCGCCTCTCCCGCGGCTTTTCACCGACGAGGATCGTCGTGACCACCAGAGGCGGCAGCGTCGCCTCGCTATCGCCGAGATGGACGTGGAAGCCATGGCGGTGTGGTGCGAACGCTTCCCGTAGGACATCGTCGACGAGCGCCAATTCTACAAGCAAAGGAGGACGGAGAGGGAGGCGAGGAGGACGGAGCGAGCCGCCTATCGGGAGGACAAGCGTGCGCGGAAGCAGGCCACTCAATTGAACATGAAGCTAGGAGAAGCGTCGTCCTGGGACTCCGAGGACAAGCAGTATGTTGATGCCTACATTCAGACGTCGGAGGAGGATGTTACCGAGTCGGAGTCGGAAAACGACGAGTAGTTGATCTTTTCTTTTATCTGTCTATGCTAAAACTATCTATGTATCTTTTTTCTATTCGAAAAATGGCCGGCGGCGTCGGCGACGAAGCAGGCGGGCGAGGGTGTGCAACCGACCAGCGGGCCCAGGGAGGAGAGAGGGCAAGCGCGCACGTGTCCGTCTTGTGTCCGCGCCGACACTAATCCGGCTCAAAAATGGGCCGGGAATGGGTCGGCAGGCGGACGAAAGCGGACGCGCGTCCATTTGGGTCGGCGCATTGGGACGACTTTTCTGTCCGTGCCGACCCAAACTGATGGCGGCCGACGAAATGGGTCGCCCCACTGGAGTTGCTCTTAGGTACGTCAATGTGCGCACGTCTTTCTCTCACATTGCATCCAACCAACCCCCCCCCTCTGCTTCGATCACGTAGCACCGCGAGTCGCTAGCGAGCGTCCATTGCAGCACCGGCGAGCCGCCACTGAGAGCTCCATAGCAGCAACACAGTCTACGTCTAGCTGCCGGCTAGCGCTGCGATGCAGCACCGAGAGTGCCGGTGACACTACTAGAATAAAGCCTACTAGTAACCCTGGTTCTTTGGGCTAGTAGTAGCGCGGGTCGGCACGCGTTACTACTACCCTTCATAGCAGTAGCGTTGGTCATTCCAGCGCTACTGCTACAACTACCTATCAGTAGCGCTGGTTGGGATCCGCACTACTACTAAAATTTTCTGTTTTTTCCTCCTGCGTATTGACGATGTATTTGTACAGGTTTTATACAGTAGTCTCATCATATGATTTTATGAGCATGATGAGTTATTATATATATATCAGTGGGTGAAAGAGACGTGGATTAGGTTCAAGTGGAGGCAACATGGTGCAGATCCAAAGTACAACTAATCCAAACTTGATCACTTTAGTTTGGATTAGTAGTACTTTCGATCTACACCATGTTGCCTCCATTTGAATCTAATCCACGTTTATTTCGCCCACTGATATATAATAAATCATCATGCTCATAATGATATAACAACTCAGCATCATCATAATAATAATAACTCATCATCATTTTCATAATAAAAAGTCATACTCATACTCATCATCATAATCGTCTAACAACTTCTACCCGCTATCATAATAACAAGTCATCCTCATTACCATCATAGTCATCTAACCAACCCTAATTAATTGTTCTTAGCACATGATCATGAGAATTAGTTAGGACCCGCTACCATCTCTAAGGTAAAATAGCATAAAACATCATAGCCCCTAACTCTCCATTATGAAGAATGGAGATTGTCCTATCTTCAATTCGTGGGCTTCGCACCATATTGCCTCCAAGTAGCTCCCTCCGACTATTCATAATTTTTTTCCATCTTTTGATTGTGAGGTCTTCGTCTCTTTTAGAAATAGTGTATCCACAGTGGACAACCGTAGATAGACCTGGTCGTAAGCTCATACTATCAATGTCACCTTTCGTATGCAACATATGAGGCACACAATCCTTCGGGATTTTCTATTCAAAAGCATAATAATAACATAGTAAACAATGTAGTTTAACTTTAATTAGAAGAATGTATGCAAAAGATGCACTCGTGTCATAATAGTAAAAAAGTCTTACCATGCCATCTCCATGGATGTTGCGTTAGTTCAACATGTGGACTAGTGACACGTATTGACCATAATACGGAGGAATTTTATAATTCTTATTGAAAGTCTCAACATCAATAATAAATGATACAAGATGATTTTTCTCCTCGTAAGTTAGTTCATGGCCATCAGTGTAGTATGTTTTGTCTACTACTTTATATACATTTTTTGAAAAATGGAAATAATCTGTGAACTATTTTTAAATAAACAATATAAATTACTTAATAAATATGTCTGAGAAACTGACATAGAGGTAGAAGTGGAAGCGTATCAACATTGACCCAAATGTCGATATTCTCTTTGTCGATGTCATCTTCAGGATCACCAAGATCGAAGGTGACATGCATACCCTCCTGAAAACCATATGCCTTGCATAGTGCTGCCCAATTCGAGCAACCAAAATGGGAGTAGGTCACCGCATTGTATAGCTTTACACTAGTGCAGCGAGGTGCTATACACATGGTTTTTAACCCCTTTCCGCGACGGCATTTGTAACCGTCGCCAAGTGAGTGTGGGTGATAGGGGGGTCCTTCCCACACGACCCAGAAACCTAGCTGGGGCAAAAAAGAGCTCGTGTGCGATCGGGTGAGGCATCGAAACCTAATCGTTTTCGTTCGTATGTACATCCCACACGGTGAATCCCAGAAAAACATTTTCGTTCGTATATGTATATCACACACAGTCAATCCAAGGAACACATTTCATTTCTTATATACATCTCACACAGTCAATCCAAGGAAAATGTTTCCGTTCATAAGTACATCCCACACAGTCAATTTAGGAAAAACGTTTCCATTTGTATGTACATCCCACACAGTCAATCCAAGGAAAACGTTTTCGTTTGTATGTACATCCCACACAAGTTTATGTATAGGCTCGTGTGTGATAGGTGTAACTATCACACACACTCTGCCTTGGTTAACCATTTGCTTTTATCAACTATATCACACATGATTTGATGAAGAAACCTGTGTGGCATTGGGCTATCCACCACAAGCGCTTTTACTGCTAGAACCGTTTGCAAAGTTCCATGGCACATTTAGCAGGTTTATTAGTTTACAATTAATAATTCCAGTGTTACGCAAATTCACATTTCATATCGAACAGTTGTTTGCCTATTTCATATCAGGCACATAAATATATTTTTAACATCACAGTACGATAGCTACCTGAAAACAGGATAGTACAATATATAGCTAGTTCAACTTCATAGGAATAATATTAGAACAATATATTCATTTCCCTAATCGAGATCATCCAGGCTCATCTTATCCACCTCTGCTTTCAGTTCAATAAGAACCTGTTTTGCACTGGCCAACTGGGAAAGTGCCTCCTCCTTCGCCAACACCATCTTACCAAAGTCTGATTTTAAAAATCTGAGCTCATTCTCCACCTTCCTCTTTTTATCCCGCATCTTCAAATATTCTTCAGCGTTCACAATACTTTCTCTAAGCCTACCTCTATACTTTCCCTCATACATGCTCCAGACCTTTGCTATGCACCTCTTCAAAGACTGTGGCCACTCTTGATCAACCCACTCCAAGTAAGAACACATCTGTTCATCCTATAATATTTAAAACTAGATCAGTAACAATTGTAGGGGAAATGGGTTTATAGCAACATAGAAAATCACTAATACTTATTTTGAAAAACTGAAGAAACAGGTTAATTATGACATATCTTCTCAAAATGATCAATGTGCAAATGAATTAATTGCTACTGAGACAACAACTAAATTCTGTAACATTAGAAGCTATAATTAACTACAACAACACTACAAGTTCTTACTCATGTACTATAAATAACAAATTGAACATTTTATGAGGAAGGTAAATATAACTGCAACAGCATAGCGACAGTGTTTGGATGATAGCAAATTGATACTAACAGGTGTGTACATGCACAAATTTAGTAACATAGAACTAATAACACTAAGGCCGTCCTCTATGTATGCCAAAACCGGGGTAAAGACAATTGTTGCTACATCTCGCACCGGTGCCCTGCACTGACAAGCCGATGCAGCGAAAAAAAATCAGGGACCCGGACTCCGGAGCACCTAGTTGCTCCGATGCCCAGTTCCTTCGTACCAGAAAGATTTAGTATTTTACTGCTTGGCTGCTCGGATGTGTGGACCAAAGTTGGCTGCACAAACTGCTGAAGCGGTGCCAAATATTTTTCTAATGGCACCGCTGATGGGATGGCAACATTTTTAGATACTAGGTTCAAACTGTGACACTATCTTCAGATGCGTTTGGTTGAAGGTGTGGTATGAATGGGTTGGGACTGTGACAGTGTCTAAATCACATCAAACAAATGATTTGTAACAACGAAATAGGGTCTAACCTTCTCTGCACATGCCAGAAACTTCCTCCCACTGTCCACAAATTCAAACGCAACTAGCTTCACGCATGGAGATTGATGGTGACAACAAGCAGACAGATCTTAAGCTACCCCACTCCATTCGTTGAAACTGATGGTCCTAGGGAGCTACAAGAGGAAGAAATGACTCAAATCGACCGCCGGGTAAAAATCCTTCACTCCAAGTCATAGCCCAAGAGAGAGAAGAGAGGCATACCCGGGCAATGAAGGAGTCGTTGGAGGAGGAGGAACCGCTGGAGTGGTCTTTGAAGAAGACCATGGCGACCCCGGTGGTAGGATGCGAGACGGCGAGAGCGGGGAAGCGACTATAGCTTAGGAACGAAGGAAGGAAGGAGGAAAAAGGGGAAATGTGACTTGTGGTCGGGGAGAAAAGGGGGGTGGGGAAAGGGGGGGTAGATATTTTTGGCGATAAGCCAAAAAATTTGAAATGTGGAGAGAAACTTTGCGCGTGGTGCCGCCGGACACCATTCACTTTGAACGATTGTGTGCATCGCAAACGATTCTTCTGCTTTACACGCATGGGATGAGTTTGATAATTCAAATTTTGGTGAAGATTTCCCCAGGTACGTCATTGCATAATTTAATACCGCTTGCTAATTTGGGCACACAAAAGAGCGTACATCACACAGACCACACTTACCGAATCGAGCAATTTTAGTAATTAAACAGAGCCAGTTGACCTAAACATTGCACTAACAAAAGACCAGCATTAAAACAAAGCCTAAGTACGCATGATTTTCACAAATCCGTCGCCGCGCCGGCCTATGCATCACCGGTGTGAGATGAGACATCGATGACTTGTCCTGGCGACATGCCGTCGTTGGTGGACTCTGCTTCCCCCTGCTGAAGTCGATCGCGTCCTCATCCTCGTCCTCGGCGCCGCCCTCAAGGTTGTAGTACTCGTAGTATGGCTGCGCCAGAGCTCGCGTTGGTACTCCACCGCCGATTCCTCGACGGACAGACTCTTTTCTACCTCGACCTCGGCCATGTGCAACTCCTCCTCCTGGCGCTCCTCTATCTCCGCCGCCTCCTGCATCTCTAGCTCCCGCTCGACATGTTGGGGAACGTAGTAATTTCAAAAAAATTCCTACGCACACGCAAGAGCATGGTGATGCATAGCAACGAGAGGGGAGAGTGTCGTCCATATACCCTCGTAGACCTTTAAGCGGAAGTGTTATGACAACGCGGTTGATGTAGTCGTACGTCTTCACGATTGACCGATCCTCAGTACCGAACGTACGACACCTCCGCGTTCAGCACATGTTCAGCTCGGTGACGTCCCGCGTGAAAGGATCGAGATGGACCTAGAGGGGGGGGTGAATAGGTACAATTACAAATTTTAATTGTTACTTAGCAATTTTAGGAATAATGCTGAATATGAAGGTGAGCCTAACAATTGCTAGTAAGTACCAAGTACTAAGCAAGTAACACAAGCATATAAGTAAGCAAGCACAATATGATGTAAGTAAGTGCAACAAGAGATAATGTATGCAAGTGTAAAAAGACAAGTAACCACAAGTAGAGAGTTAAGGTTAGGAATAACCGCAACTCCGGGAGACGAGGATGTATGCCGATGTTCACTTCCTTGGAGGGAAGCTAATCATCGTTAGAGGGATGGATGTTACCACGATGGCACACCAACGCCACGAAGGCTCACCCTATTCTCCCTTTGAGACAACACCACGGAGGCGTTTCTCAACCACTAGTGGTAGACCTTGGGGTGGTCTCCAAACCCTCACAAACTTTTCCGAGGGCAATCACAAAGTTCAATTCCTCTCCGGATGACTCCTACCGCCTAGGAGTCTCCAACCTCCAAGAGTAACAAGACCAATGGGGAAATGCTCAAAACTTGCTCAAGTCACGAATTCCTTTGGTGCAAAGAAAGGGAAGAAGTGGATCTATCACTTGATTGGAGAACTTCTCTCAAAATGCTCCTAGAACACTTGGGAATCCAGGATTTAGTGTCGATGAATGAGAGAGAGAGTGAGAGTGTTCTTGTGAGGCTCAAAGTGAATGGTCAACCCTATCCTGTGGGAGGGAAGGGTGTATATATAGGAGGTGGGGAAAACTAGCCGTTTGGCCACTTATTGCACAGGATCTGCCGGACGTCCGGTGGGTACCGGACGACCGGTGACATAGATCGGACCGGATGTCCGGTCGGGCAACCGGTCGTCCGCTCGCTGGAGTATAAATCTGACCGTGAACACAACATAGGTAGCGGACGTCCGGAGAGTAGCGGTCGACCGCTGACCGTACGTCCGGTGAGACCGGAAATCCGTTAATATGTGTTCTGTTTGGATGTAACGGACGTCCGGAGAAACCGGACATCCGTTAATAAGTGTTCTGTTTGTGATGTACCGGACGTCCGGTGAGCACCGGAAGTCCGGTCAGTTGTGAAGGCTAGTCCAGCAGGTTCACAAACACAAAATAGACCGTGCACACATGATGAAAACTAAAAAGATGATAGAAGAAGTGTTTTGTGTACTTTGAGCAAGTCTTTCACGCTATCCAACGGTCCCCTCTTAATAGTGCGGGATCCCTATACTCAAGAACAAAATGAAAATAAAGGGCCAAGGCCATTTGTCTTGTATTCTCCGCTCTTGAGTAATATATACCTCTTTGCTTGTAGTCATGATCCACACACACATAGAACTTGAAACATAATCCTGAGATATACTTGATAACATGATTAGTTCCAAAAATGCATGTTGTCATCAACATCAAAATAAGATTAAGGGCATGATTGCACTTTCAATCTCCCCCTTTTTGGTAGTTGATGACAACACACATGCACTTTTTTTAAATAGTCTTTGAATATCGAAAGAAGTAAAGACATTTAGTATCGAAGAATATGATGTGGAGCTCCCTTTCATTATGTGCAATAACTAAAGATAAGCATGAGAGGGGCTCCCCCTTAATATGATACCAACACCATCGAGGCTAAAACACCGAAACTCAATACCCAAGTCCTTCAACACTCATAGCATATAACATAGATAACAGGTAGGCTACTAACATAGCATGAGTTCGATAACAAGTTAATAACATAGCATCATCACATTACATAAATAGGTGCCTATGGTACATAAATAAGTGCCTACTCCCCCTTGGCAGCAAATAACCAAAAGGAGGAATCAGAGCAGCATCAAAGAGCATCATCATCATCACTGTCACGAGCACCACTACCACCAGCCTCATCAAGAAAGTCAGCCCACTCGGGACCCGAAGGAAAACCGAAATCAGAAGGTGGAGCATCAGGAAGACGTTCATCGTCACTTACATCGTAAACTCCGGAGTCTCGCAGACGAGCCTTTAGAGCATTCTTGGAAGTGACCAAGCGTGTGACAACGGTGTGGTTTTGGGTGCAATGAAAGGTAAACATCTTCATCATAGCAGAGTGAGCCTTCCCAAGAAAGCGAGAGATGCGACCAAAAGGTGCGGAGCTGGAAGAAGTAGACGGAGTGGCGGAAGAAGGAACACTAGCCGAGGTACGACGAGCAGGAGCAACAGAGTCCTTGGGAACCCAATCATCCGCCATGTGAGATGGAATGATCCAACGTTCATGCAAGTGAGTGCGGGCAATGGGAAACGGAGCAACACTCTCGATAAAGGCCTGAAGAAAGGGGGCATGAGGAAAGGCTCGCTTGTGTTGAAAACAAGCCAGACGGATCTCATGCCATAGAAAATGAGGGATATTTATCTTCCCTTTGGGAGACGCATAGAGGCGATGCATGAGATCAATGCAGTAGCTGTTACATGACCCCTTGTCACCCATCTTGGGATAAATGGTGCGAATAACACACTGAAAAATGATGTAGAAGGGTGAGCGCCAAATTGAAACTTGATTCAGGCCCTTTGTTTCTCCTCACTAGACATTTCACTGATGGGCTTGAGAAGATCCATACAGACCTCTTTGCCCTTGGGCCTATGGTTAGGGTCATCCTTATGGATTTTGAACCCTGTGTCAGGAAAACCAAGTGCAGCAACAAATTGATCATAGGATGCCGTGAGCACGGTGTCGGAGGTCATCCAAGTGACAGTTTTATCGGGACCAAAGTAACAAGTGGCATAGAATTGATGAATTGCAGCATGGTTATAATCATGCTGGAATGCAAATGGTGCAGCAAGATTCGAGGACTCAATTAGTTCAATAGCTCCCGGATATTTCGCCGGATGAGTGCGGATATGCTCTAAGTCGATGCACCAATGGAGCGATAAACCTTTAGGAATGACTATAGTGGTGAAAATGTCGGCTTGGCCATTTGTGTGAAAACGAGCATCCTGTGAATCGCTAAGAACAGTGAATTGATCTACATCACGACGAAGCTTAAGGTAAGAAGCGATGGGAACCTTATTGAACTGTTTGATGGTGCGGCCGTGAGAGAGTGGAGGTTTAAGAGAGATGCGACGGGCAGCACCTTGAGGTTGAACCGTAGGATAAGGAGGCTTGAATGTGGGCCGACGAGTTCCAGGCTTGGGTGCAGTGGTGCGAACAGCAACATGAGCGGGTTCCTCCATTTCTTCCAATTCATCCTCGTAGTCAGATTCTTCCGACGAAGAGGCGCTAGTGGAGCTGGGAGGGTGAGCGGCACGCTTCCGAGGACGAGCATGCTCCTGCGAATCATTGGACCCACCACGACGAGACGGACGAGAGCCCCCATCGTTGACCTGCTTGCGAGCAGAGCGCTTTGTCCTTGGCATGGCTACCTAGCAAAGGGAGGAGACTCCAACACCTAACAATCGCCATAGCTCAAGAAGGTTAGAGCAATGGGAGGGGAAGGAGAATAGCAGTAGCTACCTCGGGAGGGTGAGAGGAGGATGCGACGGGGAAGGAATCGTGCCCCGATGCCGGCCGGGTCGAGAGAAGGGGGCGACTGGAGGCCCGACGACCGCCGAAAGGGGGCCACCGGGGTCCCGGCGGCTATGGGGCCCAGCCCGTGGAGAGCAGCAAGGAGAGAGAGAGGCGGCGGCAGCGGTGGCGGCGGTGGTGGCGGTGGTGGCGGCGGCGGCACCGGGAGCGGGGATGAGTTAGGTTTAGGAACGACTGGACCGCACACCACAGCATATATATATGCGGGCGAAAAATGTACCGGACATCCGGTGTGAACCGGACGTCCGGGGCCTGAGTGGAGTAGCAGACGACCGGTAACAACGGACGACCGACGCGTTTAGACAAAGCAAAAATTAGCGGAAGTCCGGATACAGCGGACGACCGGTGCAAGAGCACCAGAGAGGATTTGACGGACGTCCGGTATTGACGGACGTCCGGCGGTTTTTTATGTATTATTATTATTATTATACCGAGAAAGATTAGAGTGCCATAGTTGGTGCTAATGACAATGTTGGAGAGATGATGAGTGACATAGGTAGTAAGGATGCAATGACACCCTGGGTGAAACACTGAGTTTCCTAAGTCAACACTAATGAATTCACATACTGCTCACAAGTTGTTCTAATGACAATGCGGTGGCAGATACCACCATGTATGCGTATATGTGACATGACACTGCAAAGATTTTAACTTTGGGTCCATAATCACTATGCCATCATTGAAAGCACCATAGTTAGAGGAACATGGTAGCTTTGAGAGTGGTTGTTCTTTTTATGCATTTGATAGGGAGAGAGAAGACATGAGTTGAGTGTCTCCCCCTAAGTATATGCCTACATAGAGACAGGACATTATGACAATGCATGCATGAGTACTAGTTTTCACATAATGTTGTCAAGCTCCAAGATACCAAGTTCACGCCTAAGTTGACAGAACCTTGCTTCATCTAGAGGTTTGGTGAAGATATCTGCTAGTTGAAAATCTGTACCAATGTGATCAATGTGAATATCACCCTTTTCAACATGATCTCTCAAGAAATGATACCTAATATCAATGTGTTTGGTGCGGAGATGATCTTTGGGGTTCTCAGCAATATTGATGGCACTTTCATTATCACACAGAAGAGGCACATTTCTATAGGTGATACCGTAATCCTTTAAAGTTTGCCTCATCCATAACAACTGAGTTGCACAACTGGCGGCAGCAATGTATTCAGCTTCTGCGGTAGAGAGAGCAATACAATTTTGTTTCTTCGAGGACCAACTCACCAATGATCGTCCAAGAAACTGACATGCACCGGATGTGGACTTACGATCCACTTTGTCTCCAGCCCAATCCGCATCCGTGTACCCAATGAGATCAAACTTAGCATCCTTGGGGTACCAGAGGCCCAACTTTGGGGTGTGAACAAGGTATCTAAGAATATGCTTAACCGCCTTATGATGACTTTCCCTAGGGGAAGCTTGAAATCTAGCACACATGCATACACTAAACATGATGTCTGGTCTAGATGCACAAAGATAAAGCAATGACCCAATCATAGAGCGGTATTTAGATGGGTCGAAAGGGATACCGTTTGTGTCTTCAGTGAGAGTTATTTTGGTTGGCATTGGTGTCTTACATGGACTAGCATCAGACATACCAAACTTCTCTAAGATATCCTTGAGGTATTTTGCTTGAGACAAGAAAATTCCTTCTTGAAATTGTTGAATTTGAAATCCGAGGAAGAACTTCAAATCCGCATTGAGTGACATTTCAAAATTCTTGGTCATTGAGTCCGCAAACTTCTTGCACAAATGAATGTTAGGAGAACCAAAAATGATATCATCTACATAGATTTGGCATAAGATCAAATCACCCTTATCCCTCTTAGTAAAAAGAGTGGGATCGATCACCCCTCTCACAAAACCATCATCGAGTAAAAACTTCTTAAGATGATCATACCAAGCACGAGGTGCTTGTTTGAGGCCATACAAAGCCTTATGAAGTTTATACACATAGTCTTTGTGATCGGGATCAACGAACCCAGGTGGTTGTGATACATATAATTCTTCTTGTAGAGGACCGTTAAGGAAAGCACTCTTCACATCCATTTGATGTAATGTAAAACCATTGAAAGCAGCATAAACAAGTAAGATGCGAATGGATTCAAGACGGGCAACGGGGGCAAAGGTCTCACCAAAGTCCAAACCTTCAACTTGTGAGTACCCTTGTGCCACTAACCTTGCCTTGTTTCGGATGATCACACCATTCTCATCTTGTTTGTTCTTGAAAATCCATTTTGTTCCAATGACGTTGTGCTCGGTAGGTGGCCTCTTGACTAATGGCCACACTTGGTTGCATTCAAAACTGTTCAACTCTTCTTGCATAGCAACTAGCCAATCGTTGTCCATCAATGCATCTTGTACCTTGATGGGCTCAAAACTAGACAGAAAAGAAAAGTGAGCACAAAAGTTGGTCAAATGTTTATGAGTGACCCTACCTTCCGATATGCCGGTGAGTATTTTGTCAACATCAACACGACCGGCCACTCATGGCATGATAGAGGTAAGGGTTTCACGAGGTTCAACTTCATGTCCATCATCCACATCCTCAACATATGGATCATTAATGTGTGGAGGAAGATCTTCTTGTTCATATTGCATTTGTTGAGGTTCATCATCAATGATTGGATTTTCTTGTTCTTGTTCTTGAAGATTGTCATGAGGAGGAACTTGATCATCCTCTTCAACTTGGGCTAAGGGTATCGGTTGAACAATAGGAGCTTGTGGTGGTATGGATGTTGAAGTAGTTTGATGATGTGTGAGACTTCCATCTTTTTCTTCATCATCATGAGGCTCTTGTTCCATAGGAAGAAGTGCACCAACACCCATGGTCAAAATGTCTTGAGAAGAATCTTCTTCACCTACATCACTTAGATCAACTTGCTCCCCATGGGAGCCATTAAATTCATCAAACACCACGTCACAAATTTCTACAACACATCCGTTGGATTTGTTGTAGACTCTATAGGCGTGAGAGTTTGATCCATAGCCAACAAATATACCCTCAATCATTTTGGATTGAAATTTTCCTAACCATTCTCTTTTGTTGAGGATGAAACATTTGCACCCAAATACACGAAAGTACTTGACATTTGGCTTGTTTCCAGTTAGAAGCTCATATGGAGTCTTTTCCAATATAGTGCGGAGGAAAAGCCGGTTTGATGCATGGCATGCGGTGTTGACAACTTCGGCCCAAAAACTATGTGGGGACTTGTATTCATCCAACATGGACCTTGCCATCTCCACAAGGGTGCGGTTCTTCCTTTCAGCTACACCATTCTGCTGAGGAGTGTATGGAGCTGAATATTGATGCTCAATCCCTTCATCACTAAGGAATTCTTCCAAGGTGTAGTTTTTGAACTCAGATCCATTGTCACTTCTTATTGCCAAGATTTCTTTGTCAAACTTGCGTTGTGCTTGCTTGGCAAAGTCAATGAAAGTGATCTTCGTCTCGTCCTTGGACTTGAGGAAAAACACCCATGTATATCTTGAGTAATCATCAACAATGACAAGTCCATACTTTTTCCCACCAAGACTATCCCATGAAGGAGGCCCAAAAAGATCCACATGAAGGAGCTCCAAAGGCCTTGAAGTAGACACAATATTCTTGGGTGGGTGCTTTGATTGATGTTGCTTCCCGGCTATACATGCACTACACACACGATCTTTCTCAAAAGAGACATTTGTTAGTCCAAGGATGTGATTACCTTTTAAGAGATCTTGAAGATTTCTCATGCCGACATGGGCTAGCCGACGATGCCATAGCCACCCCTTGTCGGCCTTGGCCATTAGACAAGTTGCATGGAATGTGCTCTCTTTCGAGAAATCAACCGTGTAAAGGTTGCCATCCAACTCTCCAACAAAGGCCACTTCAAGAGTATCTCTCTTAAAGACGTTCACATCCGTTAGTCCAAATAGTGTATCATAACCAACAGATGCCAATTGACGAACATAAAGCAAATGATATTTAAGGGATTGGACAAGCATGACATTTGCAAGAGACATGTCATTTGTGATAGCCACCTTCCCCAACCCAAGTACCTGTCCTTTTGAACCTCCACCAAACATAATGATCATGAATGGTTGAATTGCTTCCATGAAATCGTAGAGTAATTTGCTATCCCCGGTCATATGATTTGTACATCCACTATCAATCACCCATTTCACTCCACCGGAGAAGCCAACCTACACAGAATTATTACTTGGTTAGAGGCACCCATTTTGCAATGGGACCTCTCAAGTTAGTCACAAGGGTCTTAGGGACCCAAATAGCATAAAACCGAAATGCATTTCGAGGACCAACAAACTTTGCATAAACTTCTCCATCCTTAGTCTTACGAAGTACATAGGATGGAGGCATGAACTCTTTTGGCTTGTTGAGAGTGGGCATGCCCCTTGTGGCCTTCCCACTAGCAACCCTACCTTTCTCCTTGTGTCCTTCTCGTACAAAAGTTTCTTTTAAAGGGGTGGTGCACTTTTGAGAGAATGTCTTCTTCTTGCTTGTGCTTGGGTCAAACCCGAGTCCCTCTTTGGCGAACACTTCATTGTGTTGGCTCAACACCTCATTAAGGTTCTTTTGCCCTTGAGCACATGTCATGAGCCCTTTCTCAATTTGAGCCTTGAGAAAACGATTCTCCTCAAGAATAGATGCTAGATCACTACTAGAGTTAGTAGAACAAGCATCAACATTTATAATAGGAGACGAGTAGGCCTTAGCTAGAGTTTCAAGATAAGTAAGTTTGAGCGTCTCAAAACTCTTTGTAAGAAGGGTTAGCTCTTCTTCCTTAGTCTTGAGGGACATGGATAGAAGCTCACAATCCTTAGAGAGAGAAGCATGAGACTTCACAAGCTTACTTTTATCATTCATCAACTCTTCACAAGAGCCAATAGCCTTTTTCAAGGAGGCAAGATCTTTAGTATGAACATCAATATTTGTGCCAATTTTCAAGCATAGTTCATCATTTCGTGTTTCCTCATATTGGACTTTCCGCTCAAGGATTTCACATTTTTCCTTTTCCTCGGTGACGAGGGTTTCGAGTTCCTTAATGGTGATGGTGTGCTTACTCACCATCTCCATAAGCATACGAAACATAGTGAGCTTCTTTCCTTTGAGGGAGCACATGAACTTATTAAGTTTAGCAAGCATAGGGTCATTTAGATCACCATCCTCATAACTATCCTCCGCATCAAGATACTCATCACTCGGAGTAGGAGGAGTGAAAAGAGGAGGGTTTGATTGTGGGGTTACCTTGACCTTGTCAGGAGAGTGTTGATCCTCTCCATCTTCTACCATGGCCTTCGCCATGAGGCACTTGTGAGCGTTGCCCTTGTAATCCTTCATGTAGTTGTAGGTGACAACTTCACCACTCTTATTGACTAGCCTCAAAGTGTTTTGAGAATCTTGAGCAACTCCGGCAACACCACTAACATCATCAGGATCATATTCTTCTTGAGCAACCATTGCTTTCCCATCTCTCTTCTTGAGCTTGGAGTTCAAAGGATCTGGCAATTTCTTCTTAGGAAAGGTCTTGGGAAACCTTGGTTTATCCTCTCTCTTCTCATAAGGGCACTCATTTGAGAAGTGGTTGGTTTCCTCACAGTTGTAGCATTTTCTCACTTTCTTCTTTTGGAATCTTCCCTTGAATTTTCCCGCGCTAAACTTCTTGACAAAGAGAGCCATGTCTTCATATGAAGGACCCTCGTCGGATTCAATCTCATCACCATCTTCATCATCATCATCATCTTCTTCTTCTTCTTCACTTTGCTCATCTTCATATACATGCTTGGCCTTCAATGCAAGATTGACCTTTGATGATGGGGAACCATGCATGGCAAGATGTTTTGTAGAATTAGCCTTTGACTCTTCAAATAGTTGAAAGGTGGATATGATGTCATCTGTAGTCATTTCCTTGAAGGTATGGTGTTGTCTTATGTCCCACACCATTTGATGGTGATATGGAGCAAGAGCATGAAGCAATTTATCCACAAGGAATCTTTTTGTCATGTTGAATCCATCTTGTGTCTTGTCACACTCACATGACTCGATATCGGCAGTGAGAGTCATGAGGCGCTCATGGAGTTGATTGGGGGTTTCACCTTTCTCCATACAAAAGTTTTGCAATTGCCCCTTGGCAATTTCATATTGAGCACTCCGGAGGGTAGAGGTGCCAGTCTTGGATCGTATAATACTTTCCCATAGTTTCTTTGCACTTGTGATGTGTATGAATGGTCTCCTTTGCTTTTCATCCATACCTCTCCTTATACACATGATTGCAGTGTCATTGAGGTTCTTGTCATATATTTCTCTTGGTGTGGGGTTCTTTGGATCAACCACATGATAGGCATACTCCAGGATCTCCAGCATCTCGTCATTTCCATGTCGAAGATGATCCTGCATAGCAACTCTCCGCAAGGCAAAATCGGAAGTGGCACTTAGTAAAGGAGGTTTGCCTTGAGGGTTATATCTTGGTTTCTCAACCTGAGGTCTTGCATAAAGCCAAGGAACACTGGCGTGTTCATTGCTAGAAGGTTGTTGACCAAGTGATGGAGTAGGCACAGTTGGCCTCGAAGTAGCACCACCCGAGAGTGGTGCAAGCACTGTGGACAACGTGGCTAATCTCATTTGGACCAAGGCCTCAAGAGAAGCATCATGCTCCTCTTTTTGCTTAGCAAGGGCCCGTTCTAGATCCTCCGACATAAAGGTCTTGACTTCAGAGGAAGCCTCGCCTTTATCCTTAGGATCTACAACCAGGGGAGTCCCATCCGGGTTCATCTCGCTCTAGGGCGGTTAAGCCACAAGAATAGAGCACGAGGCTCTGATACCAATTGAAAGGATCGAGATGGACCTAGAGGGGGGGTGAATAGGTACAATTACAAATTTTAATTGTTACTTAGCAATTTTAGGAATAATGCTGAATATGAAGGTGAGCCTAACAATTGCTAGTAAGTACCAAGTACTAAGCAAGTAACACAAGCATATAAGTAAGCAAGCACAATATGATGTAAGTAAGTGCAACAAGAGATAATGTATGCAAGTGTAAAAAGACAAGTAACCACAAGTAGAGAGTTAAGGTTAGGAATAACCGCAACTCCGGGAGACGAGGATGTATGCCGATGTTCACTTCCTTGGAGGGAAGCTAATCACCGTTAGAGGGATGGATGTTACCATGAAGGCACACCAACGCCACGAAGGCTCACCCTATTCTCCCTTTGAGACAACACCACGGAGGCGTTTCTCAACCACTAGTGGTAGACCTTGGGGTGGTCTCCAAACCCTCACAAACTTTTCCGAGGGCAATCACAAAGTTCGATTCCTCTCCGGATGACTCCTACTGCCTAGGAGTCTCCAACCTCCAAGAGTAACAAGACCGATGGGGAAATGCTCAAACTTGCTCAAGTCACGAATTCCTTTGGTGCAAAGAAAGGGAAGAAGTGGATCTATCACTTGATTGGAGAACTTCTCTCAAAATGCTCCTAGAACACTTGGGAATCCAGGATTTAGTGTGGATGAATGAGAGAGAGAGTGAGGAGTGTTCTTGTGAGGCTCAAAGTGAATGGTCAACCCTATCCCGTGGGAGGGAAGGGTGTATATATAGGAGGTGGGGAAAACTAGCCGTTTGGCCACTTATTGCACAGGATCTGCCGGACGTCCGGTGGGTACCGGACGACCGGTGACATAGATCGGACTGGACGTCCGGTCGGGCAACCGGTCGTCCGCTCGCTGGAGTATAAATCTGACCGTGAACACAGCACAGGTAGCGGACGTCCGGAGAGTAGCGGTCGACCGCTGACCGGACGTCCGGTGAGACCGGAAATCCGTTAATATGTGTTCTGTTTGGATGTAACGGACGTCCGGAGAAACCGGACATCCGTTAATAAGTGTTCTGTTTGTGATGTACCGGACGTCCGGTGAGCACCGAAAGTCCGGTCAGTTGTGAAGGCTAGTCCAGCAGGTTCACAAACACAAAATAGACCGTGCACACATGATGAAAACTAAAAAGATGATAGAAGAAGTGTTTTGTGTACTTTGAGCACGTCTTTCACGCTATCCAACGGTCCCCTCTTAATAGTGCGGGATCCCTATACTCAAGAACAAAATGAAAATAAAGGGCCAAGGCCATTTGTCTTGTATTCTCCGCTCTTGAGTAATATATACCTCTTTGCTTGTAGTCATGATCCACACACACATAGCACTTGAAACATAATCCTGAGATATACTTGATAACATGATTAGTTCCAAAAATGCATGTTGTCATCAACATCAAAATAAGATTAAGGGCATGATTGCACTTTCACCGCGAACTCACGATCCAGTAGAGCTCGAGGGAGTGTTTAGTCAGCACGACGGCGTGGTGATGATGTTTATGAAGCTACCGTCACAGGGCTTCTCCTAAGCACCGCTACGATATGACCGAGGTGGATTATGGTGGAGGGGGGCACCGCACATAGCTGGGAGAGATCAATGTATAACTTGTGTGTTCTAGGGTGCCCCCTGCCCCTGTATATAAAGGGGAGAGGAGGAGAGGGCCGGCCAAGGGAGAGGC
>NC_041381.1:362241000-362247796 GCF_002162155.2 Triticum dicoccoides | reverse complement strand
GGGGGGGGGGTAATCCTACTCCAAGTAGGTTTGTCCCCCCTTTCCTATTCCAAGAAGGAGAAGGGGGAAGGAGGAGGTGGAGAGAAGGAAGGAGAGGGGGCCGCCGCCCCTTCCTCTTGTCCAATTCGGATTGGGGCAAGGGAGGCCGCACGCCACCTCCTGGCTGCCCTCTCTTTTCTCCACTAAGGCCCATAAGGCCCAACAGCTTCCCGGAGGGGGGAGGGTCCGGTAAACCCGGTACTCCAGTATATGTCCGAAACTTCCTGGGAACCCTTCCAGTGTCCAAACATAGTCGTCCAGTATATCGATCTTTATGTCTCAACTATTTCGAGACTCCTCGTCATGTCCGTCATCACATCCAGGACTCCGAACTATCTTCGGTACATCAAAACATATAAACTCATAATACCAATTGTCACAGAACTTTAAGCGTGCGGACCCTACGGGTTCGAGAACTATGTAGACATGACCGAGACACGTGTAGGGTTCGAGAACTATGTAGACATGACCGAGACACGTCTCCAGTCAATAACCAATAGCGGAACCTGGATGCTAATGTTGGTTCCTACATATTCTATGAAGATCTTTATCGGTCAAACCGCATAACAACATACGTTGTTCCCTTTGTCATCGGTATGTTACTTGCCCGAGATTCGATCGTCGGTATCTCAATACCTAGCTCAATCTCGTTACCAGCAAGTCTCTTTACTCGTTCCGTAATGCATCATCTCGCAACTAACTCATTAGTCACATTGCTTGCAAGGCTTATAGTGATGTGCATTACCGAGAGGGCCCAGAGATACCTCTCCGACAATCGGAGTGACAAATCCTAATCTTGATCTATGCCAACTCAACAAGTACCATCGGAGACACTTGTAGAGCACCTTTATAATCACCCAGTTACGTTGCGACGTTTGGTAGCACACATAGTGTTCCTCTGGTATTCGGGAGTTGCATAATCTCATAGTCATAGGAACATGTATAAGTCATGAAGAAAGCAATAGCAACATACTAAACGATCAAGTGCTAAGCTAACGGAATGGGTCAAGTCAATCACATCATTCTCTAATGATGTGATCCCGTTAATCAAATGACAACTCATGTCTATGGCTAGGAAACTCAACCATCTTTGATCAACGAGCTAGTCAAGTAGAGGCATACTAGTGACACTATGTTTGTCTATGTATTCACACATGTATTATGTTTCCGGTTAATACAATTCTAGCATGAATAATAAACATTTATCATGAAATAAGGAAATAAATAATAACTTTATTATTGCCTCTAGGGCATATTTCCTTCAGTCTCCCACTTGCACTAGAGTCAATAATCTAGTTCACATCGCCATGTGATTTAACACCAATAGTTCACATCGTCATGTGACCAACACTCAAAGGATGTACTAGAGTCAGCAATCTAGTTCACATCGCCATGTGATTAACACCCAAAGAGTACAAAGGTGTGATCATGTTTTCCTTGTGATAGAAGTTTAGTCAACGGGTCTGCCAAATTCAGATCCGTATGTATTTTGCAAATTTCTGTGTCAACAATAATCTGCATGGAGCTACTCTAGCTAATTGCTCCCCTTTCAATATGTATCCAGATTGAGATTTAGAGTCATCCGGATCAATGCCAAAACTTGCATCGACGTAACCTTTTACGATGAACTTTTTGTCACCTCCATAACCGAGAAACACATCCTTATTCCACTAAGGATAATTTTGACCAATGTCCAGTGATCTACTCCTAGATCACTATTGTACTCCCTTGCCAAACTCAGGGCAGGGTATATAATAGGTCTGGTACACTGCATGGCATACTTTATAGAACCTATGGCTGAGGCATAGGGAATGACTTTCATTCTCTCTCTATCTTCTGCCGTGGTCGGGTTTTGAGTCTTACTCAACTTCACACCTTGCAACACAGGCAAGAACTCTTTCTTTGACTGTTCCATTTTGAATTACTTAAAAAACTTGTCAAGGTATGTACTCATTGAAAAAAAACTTATCAAGCGTTATTGACCTATCTCTATAGATCTTGATGCTCAATGTGTAAGCAGCTTCACCGAGGTATTTCGTTGAAAAACTCCTTTCAAACACTCCTTTATGCTTTCCAGAAAATTCTACATCATTTCCGATCAACCATATGTCATTCACATATACTTATCAGAAAGGCTGTAGTGATCCTACTCACTTTCTTGTAAATACAGACTTCACCACCAGTCTGTATAAACCTATATAGTTTGATCAACTTATCAAAGCGTATATTCCAACTCTGAGATGCTTGCACCAGTCCATAGATGGATCACTGGAGCTTGCATATTTTGTTAGCACCTTTAGGATTGACAAAACCTTCTGGTTGCATCATATACAACTCTTCTTTAATAAATCCATTAAGGAATGCAGTTTTGTTTACCCATTTGCCAGATTTCGTAAAATGCGGCAATTGCTAACATGATTCGGACAGACATAAGCATCGCTACGAGTGAGAAAATCTCATCGTAGTCAACACCTTGAACTTGTCGAAAACATTTTTGCGACAGTTCGAGCTTTGTAGATAGTAACACTACTATCAGCGTCCGTCTACCTCTTGAAGATCCATTTATTCTCTATTGCTTGCCGATCAACGGGCAAGTCAACCAAAGTCCATACTTTGTTCTTATACATGGATCCTATCTCAGATTTCATGGCCTCCAGCCATTTCGCGGAATCTGGGCTCATCATCGCTTCCTCATAGTTCGTAGGTTCGTCATGGTCAAGTAACATGACCTCCAGAAAAGGATTACTGTACCACTCTGGTGAGGATCTCACTCTGGTTGACCTACGAGGTTCAGTAGTAACTTGATCTGAAGTTACATGATCATCATCATTAGCTTCCTCACTAATTGGTATAGGAGTCACAGGAACAGATTTCTGTGATGAACTACTTTCGAATAAGGGAGCAGGTATAGTTACCTCATCAAGTTCTACTTTCCTCCCACTCACTTCTTTCGAGAGAAACTCCTTCTCTAGAAAGGATCCATTTTTAGCAACGAATATCTTGCCTTTGGATCTGTGATAGAAGGTGTACCCAACAGTCTCCTTTGGGTATCCTATGAAGATGCACTTTTCTGATTTGGATTTGAGCTTATCAGGCTGAAACTTTTTCTCATAAGCATCGCAACCCCAAACTTTAAGAACGACAGCTTATGTTTCTTGCTAAACCACAGTTCATACGGTGTCATCTCAACGGATTTAGATGGTGCCCTATTTAACGTGAATGCAGCTGTCTCTAATGTGGTAAATCGGTAAGAGACATCATAGATTGCACCATATCTAATAAAGTGTGGTTACGACGTTCGGACACACCATTACGCAGTGGTGTTCTAGGTGGCATGAGTTTGTGAAACTATTCCACATTGTTTTAATTGAAGACCAAACTCGTAACTCAAATATTCGTCTCTGCGATCAGGTAGTAGAAACTTTATTTTCTTGTTACGATGATTTTCCACTTGACTCTGAAATTCTTTGAACTTTTCAAATGTTTCAGACTTATGTTTCATTAAGTAGATATACCCATATCTGCTCAAATTATCTGTGAAGGTCAGAAAATAACGATACCCGCCCCGAGCCTCAACACTCATCGGACCGCATACATCAATATGTATTATTTCCAACAAGTCTATTGCTCGCTCCATTGTTCCGGAGAACGGAGTCTTAGTCATCTTGCCCATGAGGCATGGTTCGCAAGCATCAAGTGATTCATAATCAAGTGATTCCAAAAGTCCATCAGCATGGAGTTTCTTCATGCGCTTTACATCAATATGACCTAAACGGAAGTGCCACAAATAAGTTGCACTATCATTTTTATCTTTGCATCTTTTGGCTTCAATATTATGAATATGTGTATCACTACGATCGAGATTCAATAAACCATTTATATTGAGTGTATGACCATAGAAGGTTTTATTCATGTAAATAGAACAACAATTATTCTCTAACTTTAAATGAATAACCGTATTGCAATAAACATGATCAAATCATATTTATGCCCAACGCAAACACCAAATAACTTTTATTTAGGTTCAACACTAATCCAGAAAGTATAGGGAGTGTGCGATGATGATCATATCAATCTTGGAACCATTTCCAACACACATCGTCACTTCACCCTTAACTAGTCTTTGTTCATTCTGCAACTCTCGAGTTACTAACCTTAGCAACTGAACTAGTATCAAATACTGAGGGGTTGCTATAAACACTAGTAAAGTACACATCAATAACATGTATATCAAATATACATTTGTTCACTTTGCCATCCTTCTTATCCGCCAAATACTTGGGGCAGTTCCGCTTCCAGTGACCAGTCCCTTTGCAGTAGAAGTACTTAGTCTCAGGCTTGGGTCCAGACTTGGGTTTCTTCACTTGAGCAGCAACTTGCTTGCCGTTCTTCATGAAGTTCTCCTTCTTCCCCTTGCCCCTCTACTTGAAACTAGTGGTCTTGTCAACCATCAACACTTGATGCTCTTTCTTGATTTCTAGCTTCATCGATTTCAGCATCGCGAAGAGCTTGGGAATCATTTCCGTTATCCCTTGCATATTATAGTTCATCACGAAGTTCTAGTAACTTGGTGATAGTGACTAGAGAACTTTGTTAATCACTATCTTATCTGGAAGATTAACTCCCACTTGATTCAAGTGATTGTAGTACTCAGACATTCTGAGCACATGCTCACTAGCTGAGCAATTCTCCTCCATCTTGTAGGCAAAGTACTTGTCAAAGGTCTCATACCTTTCGACATGGGCATGAGTCTGAAATACTAATTTCAACTCTTGGAACATCTCATATGCTCCGTGGCATTTCAAAAACATCCTTGAAGCCCCGATTCTAAGCCGTAAAGCATGGTGCACTAAACTATCAAGTAGTCATCATATCGAGCTTGCCAAACGTTCATAACGTCTGCATTTACTCCTGCAGTCGGTATGTCACCTAGCGGTGCATCAAGGACATAATTCTCATGTGTAGCAATGAGGATAATCCTCAGATCACGGATCCAATCCGCATCATTGCTACTAACATCTTTCAACTTAGTTTTCTCTAGGAACATATCAAAAATAAAACAGGGGAGCTAAACGCGAGCTATTGATCTACAACATAGATATGCTAATACTACCAGGACTAAGTTCATGATAAATTAAAGTTCAATTAATCATATTACTTAAGAACTCCCACTTTGATAGATATCCCTCGAGTCATCTAAATGATCACGTGATCCAAATCAACTAAACCATGTCCGATCATCACGTGAGATGGAGTAGTTTCCAATGGTGAACATCACTATGTTGATCATATCTACTATATGATTCACGTTCGACCTTTCGGTCTCCAGTGTTCCGAGGCCATATCTGCATATGCTAGGCTCATCAAGTTTAACCCGAGTATTCTGCGTGTGCAAAACTGGCTTACACCCATTGTATTTGAACGTAGAGCTTATCACACCCGATCATCAAGTGGTGTCTCGGCACGACGAACTTTCGCAACGGTGCATACTCAGGGAGAACACTTATACCTTGAAATTTAGTGAGAGATCATATTATAATGCTACCTTCAATCAAAGCAGAATAAGATGCATAAAGGATAAACATCACATGCAATCAATATAAGTGATATGATATGGCCATGATCATCTTATGACTTTGATATCCATCTCCAAAGCACCGTCATGATCACCATCATCACTGGCGCAACACCTTGATCTCCATCGTAGTATCGTTGTCGTCTCGCCAACTGTTGCTTCTACGACTATCGCTACTGCTTAGTGATAAAGTAAAGCAATTACAGGGCGATTGCATTGCATACAATAAAGCGACAACCATATGGCTCCTGCCGATTGCCGATAACTCTGTTACAAAACATGATCATCTCATACAATAAAATATAGCACCATGTCTTGACCATATCACATCACAACATGCCCTGCAGAAAACAAGTTAGACGTCCTCTACTTTGTTGTTGCAAGTTTTACGTGGCTGCTACGGGCTGAGCAAGAACCATTCTTACCTACGCATCAAAACCACAACGATAGTTCGTCAAGTTAGTGTTGTTTTAACCTTCTCAGGACCGGGCATAGCCACACCCGGTTCAACTAAAGTTGGAGAAACTGACACCCACCAGCCACTTGTGTGCAAAGCACGTCGGTAGAACCAGTCTCGCGTAAGCGTACGCGTAATGTCGGTCCAGGCTGCTTCATCCAACAATACCGCCGAACCAAAGTATGACATGCTGGTAAGTAGTATGACTTGTATCGCCCACAACTCACTTGTGTTCTACTCGTGCATATAACATCTCCGCATAAACCTGGCTCGGATGCCAAGGTTGGGGAACATAGTAATTTCAAAAAAAAAATCATACGCACACGCAAGATCATGGTGATGCATAGCAACGAGAGGGGAGAGTGTCGCCCACGTACCCTCGTAGACCGTGAAGCGGAAGCGTTATTACAACGCGGTTGATGTAGTCGTACATCTTCACTATCAACCGATCCTCAGTACCAAACATACGGCACCTCCGCGTTCAGCACACGTGCAGCTCGGTGATGTCCCGCGAACTCACGATCCAGTAGAGCTCGAGGGAGAGTTTTGTTAGCACGACGGCATGGTGACGATGTTGATGAAGCTACCGTCGTAGGGCTTCGCCTAAGCACCGCTACGATATGATCGAGGTGGATTATGGTGGAGGGGGGCACCGCACACGGCTGGAAGAGATCAATGATCAACTTGTGTGTTCTAGGGCGCCCCCTGCCCCTGTATATAAACGG
>NC_041381.1:362160656-362240858 GCF_002162155.2 Triticum dicoccoides | reverse complement strand
CAAGGGGGTGGTGGTGTAATCCTACTCCAAGTAGGTTTGTCCCCCCCTTTCCTATTCCAAGAAGGAGAAGGGGGAAGGAGGAGGTGGAGAGAAGGAAGGAGAGGGGGGCCGCCGCCCCTTCCCCTTGTCCAATTCGGATTGGGGCCGCGCACCACCTCCTGGCTACCCTCCCCCCAACTTTGGATTGGTTTTGGGGGCACTACAATATTTATCTGTGGAAGTCGCTGCCGCCGGCTGAGAAATCCAGGCAAGAAGGAGATGGTGGAGGAGGAAGCCAGGTACCAGGCGGCCTGTGAAGCTCGTGATGCCGCCTGGAAAAAGGAGAGGTGGAGCTTTGGGGGCGGGCGCGTCGTCATGCGGATGGGGTGTATGAAGACGGGTACTCCGCGAGGAAGGTCAAAGGTTCTAGGCGCCTCATCGCTGGGTGGAGGTGGGCAGATAAGCTCTAGCGTGCCACCGATGAGGAGCTCTGGTGGGCGCCCAACAAAATGGCAAGATCGTTCGCGCTCGTCTGCCAGCAAGAGGCAGATTGGTACGTCAATCACTGCGAGGCGGAGGAGGTAGAGTACTGCCTCCTGATCCGTCTCCAACGTATCTATAATTTTTGATTGTTCCATGCTGTTATATTATCAATCATGGATGTTTTATAATTATTTTATAGTCATTTCATACCATTTTTTGGTACTAATCTATTGACATAGTGCCAAGTGCCCGTTGCTATTTTTTTTACATCGCAGAAAATCAATATCAGACGGAGTCCAGATGCCCCGAAACTTTACAGAGAATTTTTATGGACCAGAAGGAAGACAACGCACCTTGGTTTTGCCTTGGGGGTGCCCCGAGGGGGGCACAACCGACCAGGGCGCGCCAGGAGGCCCAGGCGCGGCCTGGTGGGTTGTGCCCACCTCGGGTGCCCCCCCCCGGATCGCCTCTTTGCTCTATAAATACCCCAATATTCTAGAAACCCTAGGGGAGTCGACAAAAATCAATTCCAGCCGCCGCAGAGTCTAAAACCACCAGATCCAATCCAGTCACCATCACGGAGGGGTTCACCACTTTCATTGGTGCCTCTCTGTCTGGGCTCAGGAACGACACCTATGGGATCATAGGGAATCCCTACTACGGTTGGCGGGGCGTGGGGCTGCGCAAAGAGCGGGTCGAGAAGATCAACACGGGGGGATTTTTACCCAGGTTCGGGCCGCAAACAGTGCATAAAACCCTAGTCCTGCTCTTTGTGTATTTAGCGTTCTTGAGCTCTTGAACTAGCTGCAGTGCATGCCCAGTCCAAAAAGTCCGAATCCTTCCTCAGTATGCCTCGACCTCCTTTTATATGTCGAAGGGGTTGCCACAGTGGCACATAGGAGGTGGAAAGTATGTACAATGTACAAGTCTATCACCTGGCACCATAGGAAAAATGCATTTAAGGCACTGTCGACGTGCCCTCTTGCTTTATCGAGGACGCTAAAGAGGCTCGTCTCGTCCGTTGCTGCTTCGCCTCGCTCTAACGCTCGTCCAAGCTGATGAGGCACGCAGCGCCACGCTGGCTGGCTGGCTGCTGAGCTGGTGCGGTGGCAGGGTCTTCACGAAGATCTGCCTGCCACCACGCAGGTGCTTGGCTAGTTGGCCCCACGCAGGCGCTCGCCTAGTTGGTGGGCTGGCCGCCATGTTGGAACGGGCGCGGGGCAGCGAAACTCTGGTAGGTGCGGGCCTGGCCTTGGCCTCGCAGCGCCCCAGCAAGGGCCTTGCCGGGATCTCGTGGGCGTCCCCGGAAGGGTCTTGCCGGGGGTCTACGGTCGTCCCCAGCAAGATCTTTCCAGGGGTCTTCTGGTCCTCATCTAGGCTTGCAGGCCTTTGGTCTTCACAAAGATCTGCATGCCACTACGCAAGGCACCCCTGAGTTTTGGTCTTGACACTGTTGATGGTGCCAGAGCTCTCAGGCTCAAGGGTGGTGGCCTCGCTGGTGTTGGGCAAACTGCCCCAGCAAGGCTCTTTGCCGGGGCTACGTAGGCTGGCCCGGCAAGGCTCTTGCCGGGTGTGGCCGGGGGAAATCCATCTTGTCCTTTCGCTCTTCATGCTTCTAGTTTGAGTGCTGCCTTGGCAGCCTTGCATCTTTCCTTCTTCTGCCCCACCAAGCCCGGCCACAGGCGCGGCTACAACTGCCCATGCACAAGTAAAGGAGTACAGAAAGGCCCCTACTTTTGTACACCGATAGGAGTCCCCGGGCCTAGGCCACTCATAAGCGCAGTGTGTTGTTGGGCCAGGCCCAAAACGATGCACAGGCATGCGCGGCAGAGTTTTAACCGCAGTAATTTATTCGCCAGTTGCGCTTCCCCGCAACCCACATTGAGTGCGTGACGTGGGGGTCGTGCATGGAGCGGTTGCAGCACACTTGCGTCACATGGTGGTGAATATAAAGAGGCGGCCCACGGTTTCCCCATTAAAGAGAAAACCATAGGGGCGCTGCTCATTTACCCTCTGTGCCTTTTCCAATCTTGGAATCGCCTTTCCCCTCTTCTTCCTCAAGCACAAATCAAAGCTCCCGCCTCTGCTTGCCACCGCTGCACCCCCATTGCCCTCGACCCCTCACCCCCTCTGAGCCACTATGGCGCCCAAGACAAGCAAGGGCAAGGGAGCGGCCAAAGACGACGGAGGGAAGGAGGCACCAGAGAGTGAGTTGGTGGAGCTTCAGACGCAGCGCGCCCTCTTCACCTCGACGGTCGACGCGCTCACCCTCAGGGACATGTTCAGGCCCCTGTGGGGAAGGGAGACGTCGGGGCACCCTGCCACGCGCATCGTCCCTGCCTCCTTCGTAGAGGCCGGTCCGAACCGGTATCCCTTCTTTGTCGATTATTTCTCCTACGGGCTCTGCCCCCCTTTCTTAGATTTCTTCAACGACATCACGCACACCTACGGCTTCCATCTTTTGGATTTCACGCTGAACGATGTGGTGTGCATGGCCTTCTTTGCCCATCTTTGTGAGGGCTTTGCCGGAGTGTATCCCAGCACAGTGCTCTTCCGCCATTACTTCACCCCTCGCATCCAGCCAGGGGGCGCCATCTCCGGCTGTATTACTTGGATCCCAAGCACCCAAAGCAGGGGCACATACCCGGAGGGTGCCCAGAAGGAGAGGTGGGATGAGTGGCAGGGCCGGTGGTGCTGGATCGAGGAGGCAGATCCGCAGGAGTTCTGCCGGGTCCATCGGGAGCCGCCGGTCCGCTGCAAGGACTGGAGCGATATTGACGCCAATGAAAAGAAGCTCATGGTCGCCACCACTAGGATCCATCGCCTCACCTCGGCCGGGCTCACTCTTGAGATGATTGGGGCTGACTTCATCCGCCGCCGGATTGCCCCACTGCACAACAAGGGGAGGCCGGCCTGGGACTTCAGGAACGCGGCTGACATCATGAGGCTCTGCCCCAGCCTGAAACACAATTTCACGGTGCTACATCACACTCATCTTTGCTAGAGGCTCTTTCACCTCAAGGCTGATGAGGCTGGCGGGTTCAAGAGGACCGACAAGGCTGAGAAGGCCGGCAAGGCCATCAAGGTCGGCGGGTCTCTGTTTGAGTTCCCAGCGGGAGTGGTCCCATTGAGCAACAACTCCTGCCAAACCATCATCATCGCCATGATGCCGGACTTCAACGCGCACGGCCTTGATCCAACCTGGGCCGAGCCAGAAGTGGAGCGGGTGGAGGCATTCTTCGACAACCTGTCGGAGAGGTATGTTCGTGATGAGCCACTGCTCGTCCGCGACACCACTCGGGAAGAGCTGGTGTACATCGCCGCCAGGGCGGAGGAGGCGGAACTTGCTAAAGAGTTCAGCAGCGTCGGCACCATGGAGGACGAGGTCGAGACGGCCGCAGAAGAGAAAGAGTTCGCCAAGTGGGCGGGGTCCACCAGGGAAGCAAGTGGCGCCGGCGCCGGGGCTCCACTTGTTGAATACGTGGTTGAGGAGTCGGCCGAAGAGGAGATCGAGGCGGATGACCCCCCGGCCCCGGGGAGAAAATGTGTCCTGCCGCAGGCTTGCTCTGGCGAGCCGGCCCGGCCCGGCAGGACCACGCAGCGGCAACAGACCCAGGCGCAGTCTGCACGCGAGACAAGGGCCATGGCAGCGAAGAAGGCCACGGCCGCCGCTTCTTCCTGATCCAAGCGGCGTAGGACGCCTTCGCCTTCCCCTCCCCCCATGGAGACCACCCCGGAGGTTGACTTCGACCTCGGGTCCTTCAGCCCAAAGAGGAAGAGGAGGCCAGCGGAGGAGGACGAGTAAGCATTTCGCTTTTCATCATTTCTAACTCTCTGCTTGTGCCATCTTCCTTGACTTGATCTCATCTTCACAGCGACATGGAGACGCTGGCCCAGAGGCGGCAAAGAGGGCCAAGGCCTCGATGGGCGACAAGCCCCCGGCGAGCACTCCGCGCACGCCGGTCTTGGTGGAGATCAGCCAGGACAACAGCCCCCGCTTCAGGCCCCAGCATGAGTTCATTACTCACTCTTCATCGATGGGCATTGGGGCATGAATCCTTGATGTTGACCTTGCCGGGCTTGCAGGAGGAGAGGGGCAACAGGAGGAGCCACTAAAGGCTGCCCCCATCGACCACACCACCCAGAGGGGCGTCCCCGGCAAGGGCACCCACCACCGGGCCCACGCGCACGGAGGAAGGGGAGGCGAGCTTGGGTGCTGGTGGCTCCGTCCTGGCAACGAATGTTGGCGGGGAGGGAACTACTTCGTCCCAGCCCGGCACGGGTAAGTTGCTTGCCTCCTATCCCTATTCTTTATTTTCATTGTTCCGAGCTTTGATTTCGGGCCTTGCTTTATCCTTCTTTCAGGTTTCCAGACCCTCCCTCGACGGACCAGGAGGACATCGACACCGTCATCGAGGAGGTCGCCAAGGATGCCGAAGCCGAGGCCGCCAAAATGACGGTTGGGGAAGTCACCAAGTCCGCCACCAAGGAGGCCACCAAGGGGCTTGCCAGGGAGACTGACAAGGGGCCTGCCGGGGAGTCCGGCGAGGCCGCTGCCGAGGAGGCCGCCAAGGAGCCCACCAAGGAGGAAGGGGCCAACGACCAACCTTCCTCCCCCGCCGCTCTCGCCCCGGGCAAGTACCTGAAGGTGGGCGATGACTTATTCATCCGCCTCCCAGGGGCGGCAAGCACCAGGGCGCTGACCGAAGGGGAGGTGTTTGACGACGAGGCGCTCGCCACCGCCGGGCTCCAGGTTGTTGACGAACTGAGCGCCAGTGGCGGTAGTTCGCAACAAGAGCAGCTCCTCCAGGCCATGAGCGCCAACTTCCAGAAGCTCCAGGCACTCCACCATGCTCGCCAAGACAAGGTGAACTCCAGGATGGCGGTGGTGGACAAGGCGGAAGTGGATTTTGAGGAGCGCGTCGCTCAGACGCAAGTCTGGTTCGGTGAGGCTCGAGAAGAGCTGAGGACTGCCCAGGGTGACACTACAAAAAAATACACTTCCGTGATGATACATGTTTGTCACAGTAGGTCACGTTTTCTGTCATGCATGTACATCCATGAAAAATTTATGACAGAATCAAGATAGTCATACCTGTGATGTCGTAGAAGTGTTCCATGACATTACCAAAATTATCATCATGGAAGTGTCCACTTCCATGACGATAAATCATGCGTCACAAAAGTGCTTTTGTCAAGGGTGACCGACACGTGGCATCCACCGTAACGGAACACCGTTAAGCTATCGCGTCTGGTTTTGGATCCGATAACCCGTTAACAGCCCCGACCAATGGGGATTTTCCACGTGTAAAATCATCATTGGCTGGAGGAAACACGTGTTGGCTCACCGTTGGACAGATGTCATCCCCTCATTGGACCCAAAGCGCCTATGATACGTCGACATGTGGCACGGCCCAACAAAGGCCCATTCCTGTGAAAAGGCCGGCCCGTTTGACTTGGTCAAAAGGTGGCGGGCCGGCCCACGGCAAGCCTGTTAACGGCCTGTTCGCATATAGCCCATTTATAGCCCGCTAACCCAGGGCCCGTTTACGGCCAATCCGAATTAGGCCCAGTAGTGACATCTGGGCCGTCCAATATAATTCCAGCCCGTTTTAACTTCCGGCCTATGTATGGCCCATGACGTCTTTTGGCCCATATGAGGCCCTTTGTAACTCTCGGCCCATTAACGACCCGTGGTAAAACTGGCCCGTAATGAACAGTGTATGACTTTATACCCATTAACAGCACGTGGTGAAACTGGCTCGTAATGAAGAGTGTATCACTTTATACCCATTAACGGCCTATTATTCCGTTGGGCCGTTTCCAGCCCATGTTATCTTTCAGCCTTCTCAGAGCCCATTTTTTCTTGGGCTCATTTCTAGCATTCGTTTACTTACAGCCCGTTACTGTCATTTTCTGCTTGTGGGCCAAATTCAGCCCGTGGTTACAGTCGGCCTGTTTGTGGCCCGTTAATACGTTGGGCCGTTTTCACAGCATCATCAAATATGTCCGATTAACGACGGCCCGTTATGGTCGGCCCATGAACGGACGATTTCAACTCTAGCCCATTTACGGCCATAATGTGGTCTGTTATTGGCCCATGTTTGGACAACCAATCATACGGCCCGTAGAAGGCCCATTGATGATACGGCCCATAGAAGGCCCATCGTGTCTACGGCCCGTATAAGGCCAATTGTTTCTACGCCCTGTAGAAGGCCGATTGTTTCTACGGCCCGTAGGAGGCCCGTGTTAACTACAGTAAATATGTAGCCCATGGTTATTGTGGCCTAGTTTGAAAAAATAGGTTATTGCGGCCACTAGCAAACCGCGGAAAAAGAACTGCACTGACTACAAGAAAACAAATAAACAAGACAATAAGGAAATAAATTAGCAAGCAACTTATGCTAGGCTATCATGGCTATTACACATATTACATCCACTGGGCATCATAGTTCGCCACCAGTGCAAACATAGGGAACAAAGCAGCATATAAACGCCGCAGCAAAACAAGTCCAGAACTGAAACCACTTCAGAAGAGCTCAAGAAACAATATCCTGGGTACCCATAATGCTGGCAAGATGCTTAGGAAGCTTATTAACTTTCTCTTGTTTGGCACTTAAATCCTCCAGCACTTGCTGTTGCACCAGAAAGTATGCATCTGAATTCTGCAGGGACTTCCTCAGTCCTTCGGCTTCCTGTCGCATAACATCTGATCGATCTCTTTCAACTTGAAGTTGACACTCAAGAAGCCGAACTGATTCAGGCAGCGAGTTCGAAGAGCTGGTGCTAGCAGTAGTAGCCAGTAACTCGAACACTACATCAAGACAGGACTTTGGGGTTGTCTCAGTGTCTTCAATATAGTTTTTATCAGCTTTCTTGGAGACCAATAGGGATGTCTCACTACCTTGAACCTTATATGCATTACTTCCTTTACCATTGCATAACGGGGTACTCTTCTCCAATATTTTATCCACGTTCTAAAAGAGAAACAAACAAACACATCACAGGTTTACTATGTAGTATATGAAACTCACTTTGGTAAACTAGTTCAGTAGTAAGGTGGACAGGATAACAACATGAAACAAACATATATCTATGTCGTATGGTCACTGTATGGTCTATATCATTCTAGTTGTTGCCAAATCAAGATAGATACAGTTCGAATCATATCTATTTAAGACAAAGCAGCATAGACAGAATATAAGTGTGGGAAACTACACAACAATAACAACACTTGTAATGTGCATGGCATGAGAACATAACTGTTTATTCAATTGAAACTGAAATTAACATAGAGCAAGTTACAACAGCAAACACGTTAAAGAAACAGGTTTAAAACATACCTGTTGTGCCATTGGAGTTTCAACTGCATCCTTCAAATTTGAAATTAATTGGTATGAGTAAATACAGTGATGCAAGAGCAAAGTAGTATGAACCATAGCTACGGAACCTGACCTGAGAACAATTCTTCTTATGCTTTAAGCATTGACTTGGGGTTCGGAGTGGTGGTCCTCGTGCTTTGGACACTGCAGTTGCCTTACTAACTGCTCATGTTTGGGTGCTCTGTGGTGGAGACGGTGCTGTCAACGGGAACTGGGTTACTATCTGCTGGGGTTGGGGTTAGAAGGGGTGTAGCTGGTTCTCTGTCCAACTGGGTAGGGGTACAATCTGTGTGAGTCTGGGTTATGTGTGGTGGGGCTGGTTCTTGGGCAAGTACAACCGTGGTTCTATCTCCATCGACAGGTAGCATGATCTTTTCTGAAGACCGTGTTTTTACTCCCACAGATAGTACCATCACCCCCTCCAATTGAAATGGCTGATAAACAAGAAAAGTAATTGAATGTACAGACATTGTAAGATAGACAGGTGCAATGGATAGTAGGGAGGAAAACAGGGCATGAAATAATTCACATTTATGTTGTCTAACCAAACAGAATAGCAGGAAATAATTTCACATATATGATGGCTAATTAAACAGGATAGCATGACACAATTTCACATGTATGATGGCTAACTAAACAGGATAGAATGGCATACTTCAAAATATGGTGACTATGTAAACAGGATGACATGATATAACTATACGATGTGTCTATTTAAGTGGTTGGCATGCCATAAATCACAAACATGCCGTGGATGGAAACATGATGGCATTATATAATTCACGGATAGAATGACATAATTCAAAATATGATGACTATGTAAACAGGATGAGATGATATAACTATATTATGTCTTTAGAAAATGGGTTGACATGCCATAATTTAGATACATGCTGTCTATGTAAACATCATGGCATGATATAATTCAAATATATGATTTATATACTAAGGTAGTGAGCAGAGGGCAATCGCATATATGATGTGTCAACTAAGGAGATAGCATTCACTATCGTGTATATGATGTAAAAACTAAGCATTGCAATACAACATATGCATGATGTGAGTAATATAACCCTGCCAAGTTTGAGCATACACCTCAGGGAGATAATAGGACTGGTCATCTGCCTCTGAATCCTCCTTTCAAGAGCTATCTGTAACCAGCAAGATATCTGCTTCAGCAGGTAGCATTGTCTGCTCTGAAGACCTTGTTTTCACTCCAGATTTCTCCATCACCAATTCAAATGGCTGATGCACAGGAAGAGCAATTGAATATACAAACATTGTTGACAAAAGCAATGAGAAGTACAAAAAAAGACGGCATGATATAATTCACATATATGACGCTTGGCTAAACAGCATGTCATTGCATAATTCACATATATAATGCCTTGCAACAAGATAGCACTGCATAATTCATATATATAATGCCTTGCAACAAGATAGCACTGTATAATTCACATATATAATGTCTTGCAATAAGATGGCATTGCATAATTCACATATATGGTAATTAGACACTAAATAGGTGGCATTCACACAAAGCATGTCTAAACTGAGCAAATAACATAGCAATGCAAGATACCATACGCACAATATGAGCAACATAACCCTGCCAAGTTAGAGCATGCACCTCGGGGGGTGGGGGGATAAGATTGGTCATCTATCTCTGAATCCTCCTCTGAGGAGCTATCTGTAACCAACAAGACATGTGCTCTTCGTCAGATAGCATTGTCTACATTGAAGACCTTGTTTCCACTCCAGATTTTTCCATGACCGGGCTGAATGGCTGATGCACAGGAAGAGTAATTGAATGTACTAAAATTGTTGACAAATTTAACACGTAATAAAAAAATGATGTCATGACATAATTCACATATAAGATGACTGGCTAACCAGGGTGGCATTGCAAAATTCACATATATGATGCCTGGCTAAACAAGATGGCATTGCATGATTCACATATACGATAAAGAAACTAAACAGATGGCATTGACACAAAGCATGTCTAAACTAAGCAGATGACATCTTTGATGTATACAATAAGCAATGCAAGGCACCATATGCATAATATTACCAACATCAGCATGCCAAGTTAGAGCGAAGACCTCATGGGGTAAATAGGAGTGGTCTTCTGCTTCTGAATCCCCCTCAGAACAGTTTTCTTCCTCTTGATTACGATCCGAAATGGGTGGAGGGGGGGGGCTGCCTTTGCGCCCACCAATGAGCAACGTCTGCATGAAATTTTATTGCCACGCAAGGCTCGTCTCTTTTGCTCTACATGTTTAGTTCCATTGTGTACAATAACTGACATGCATAGGAATAAAACATAGTGAGATTATGTAAGGAGTGCATGCACAAATCCAGAGTGATGGTAGCAAACTGTGGATAGACCCAAAACCAATGATAGCAGGCAGATAATGCTTTAGTTAAAAAATACAGATAATGGCTCCTTTAATGTTTGTTTGCACCCAACATGAAACTCATAGTAGACATCCGAGATTAACCAGATAGTAGATAGATAGTACTGATTGCTGCCCCAATATGTACCCCACAACCATTTAAAAACTCAAGTTTTAGCATAAGTTTGGACCTGACTCAGAGTCTAATAGGTGAACACGATGATAAAGTAGCATGTCATCATATTAAGCAATGCATAACGTAAGCAAACACGAAAGAGTGCGACCTCTCTTGCGGACGCGTGTAGTCCTCAAGGTCATCTGCTCAGTTGATGACGGTAATGCAGTTGTCGTGGCTGCCGGCGGCGGGGAAGCAGATCTGAGGCGGCGAAAGATAGTCTGGAGAGCGGATCTCTGCTGTGGTGGACCCTTCAATCGTTGGAACAGCTGAGCTAGGGTGGAACATAGCACCGCAGGATCAGGACAAACCACACAAGGTCTTCTTTGACACATATCTATAACAGAAGTAATTATGTAAGGGCTTGTTTGAATTTGAGGATTCTAACAATGCAGGGATAGGAAATAGACAAGAATAGGATAGGAATGCACGTGCAAAACAGAGAATTTAAAAACACAGGATTTCTACGAATCTAGGTGTTTGGTTCACAAGAATTGGAAGATCACAAGATGCAAAGAAGCATGGTGAGATTAAGTCAAACCACAAGAAGTGTACAACCTCTTTGGCGAAGCCATGTTGATCTCAGTGTGATTGGGTTGGCCGGTGAGGATGCTCCGACTAACTTGGCTGTCGGAGGAGGGGAAGAAGATCTTAGGCGTCTGGAGATGGAGCCCGAGGTACTGCTCCACTGTGATGGAGGGTTTCGTCGTTGGAGCAGCTCCGGTGAGTTGTACGACGTCGAGGCTGAAGCAGGACAAGAGAGACAATATTAACCTGAGTGGAATTCTAATAGCATCTCCTATAGATGATGTAAAATACATAACCACAAAGTGCTAGATGTAAAATACATCAACCGTTCATCTCTGAACTTAACTGTCGAAATTGAATTTAACTGTCGAAATTGAACTTGACTGTCGAAACTGAATTTTGCTGTCGAAACTGAATTTTACTGTCGAAACTGAACGCGCTAGAGGTGAGGCTACACGTTAGTCGACTGACTTTTTCATCTCTAGTCAGTCGATTTTGCTGCCGTTGGATACGAAATCAAGGGCCTGCAGTTCATCTTCAACCTCCACCCCCCTGAGCCGCCAGCCACCACCGGCCAAACAGCCGCCCGCGGCCGGCGGTGCGCCACCCCGCCCGCCTCGAAAACACTCCCCACCGCCGGTCCGCCGCCGCCCCGGCCATCCCTCTAGGCCCCCCCGCGCCGAGCTTTTTCTCTGGCGATCCCCACGCCACCGCCCCACCACCGCCGGCGACCACCGCCCCCACCCTGAACCCTAAGATAGATAGTGGTGTACCTCCCCGGTGAGCCCCCTTCCCTGCTGCGGCTGGTTGTTCCTTAACTCCGGTGAGCCCCCCACCCCCTGAAAATCGACTGACCCAAAAGTCGATTCAGTCGACTGAAGTGTTGCTAAATCAGAGCAACATCGCAAGCAAGAGCAAGAGCGAGAAAAGCAGCGCGAGCAAGAGCAAGAGCAAGAGTAGACAAGGCAGGGGACCGAGAGCAAGAGCAGAGCAGCAGCACGAGCGAGAGCTAAAGTAGCAGCAGCTCCTATTGATGTGGACGTCGCCGCCAAGAGAGCAACGCCATGGAGGAAGTGGTCGGCGACACCGTAGTGGATGGAGCCACACCGTGCTGGCTTGGGACCGAGCGCCGACAACACCGTGAGATCGAATCAAGAAGAAAATGCGGTGATTAGTGTACAACCTCTTTGATGGCGCCAATTAGGCTGCATCTTTATTCGAGGAAACGGTGATGATGATGCTCTTCTGGTGGTGCAGGTGAAGACAGCAGTGTGGTAATGGAGGCGGCGCGAAAGACGAGGGGAACATCGGGGCAGCTCCTTGGAGGTGGAGGATGGGGGTGGCTGAACCGGTGGGACGACCAGATCGACGATGGATCCTCATCCGGTACGGTGGATGAGGGACGTCGAGGTGTTGCTGTGGACGACGTCGTTGGGGAAGAGGCTCCGGCTGGGTGGCAGACGGAGGAGGGTGTGGGGCTCCGCGGGTTTTCCCAGCCTCGTTGTACGAATGGGTGGGCGGATGGGATGGGAGTGGGGAACCATGGCTTAGGGACGCGCTTGTCCGAAATGTGGGGTAAGTTACAAAAGTACCCCCACCGATTTGAGGAGGTTCTTTCGGTTCTAGGGTATCACTGGCATTTCGTGTGTCGGGATTTCACAGGAGGTGGGAGTTTTCACGCGCGGTGTAATTTTGGAATAGCAAGGCGTGGGTTGAGATGGAGGGTGTTGTCGGAGCACAACGAGATAAAGATATATCTTAAATATTTCAGGCTAACAAGGCGCGGGTTGAAATTTTCGGACAAGCCTAACGTGTACTGTACCAAATCAATTCACACTACAAATGCCATTCAAAACTTTGAATTCATGTTATGTTCAATTAAAATATTTTGCTACATGTATAATGCATGCAACCTACTACTCGAATGAACGTTTTAGTGCATTCCAAACGTATATACTACCGCTTCTATATGAACTAAATTTGAATTTGTTTCTCTATTTGAATAAGATTTACAATAATGATTGTTGTGAAGTCAAAGTATTTGAATTCGTTTATCTGTTTTATTAAGATCAACAATCATCATTATTGTCAAGTTAAATCGTCGTTTGTGTATTATCTTCACAACACACCACATGATTAGTCTCGAGTTACATATGAACTATGTGTACTATATGAACTCGAACTCGATTTTTTGAATCCACTTTATGTTGATTTCAAATCACAGTACATTTCAAGCTCTAGGTAGATCTTCATAATCTAAACCATGTCTCATATGTATAATGTGTTTATCACATTATGTATGGTGCCCCGCCCCCTACGCCTACAAGTATTTAGATGTGAGTTGCAAACACCACACATTACCACAAATTCAAATAAATGTGAGAATGTTCGATATATAGTATTGTTTAGATTGTTTGATATTTAGTTGTAAGCTGCAAACGCCACACATTATCACAAATTCAAATAAAATCTGAGATTGTTCGATGTATAGTATGGTTTAGATTGTTCGACATTTAGCTGTGAGTTGCAAATGCCATGCATTATCACATTATGGTATAACATGTGCAAAACCACAACACGCGTATCACCGCTATATTCATGATCTCCTATTCAAATATATGAATCCACTTTCATATCAAATTATGATCTTTGTTAGTCTCTTACACCCACACAATCCTCTAACCTTTGTAGCTACCACTAACTTTCTCTTGTGCATGCACCCGCCCTCCTCGCCCTCCCCCTCCCTCAGCATTCTATCCATCGCGCACATTCATTTTTTTCTTTAGGTCGTTCTCCCATAGTCTCCACAACTTTTTTCCGACACACACCGATCGATAAAACCTCTCCAGCGATGTCTGCCTACAACATACACACGCACCTTCAATCTCCTCCTTTATGTGTCCTTGCCTCGTGTCTCTCATATGGTCCCACACACGTGTAGACTCTCGCCCCTCTTTTCATCGATCTCACAACCGCACACTCCTCCCCCTATCTAGCTAGTAGCTGGGCCTCTCACACCACCTCGTAGCTCCATTCTCTCTGTCTATCCGTCTCGCCGGGCCTTATTTGCCTCTAACAAATGGGCGTACACCGACCGATCTCCCGCTATACATATAGCTAGCTAGGTCCTTATAACTCGTTTCCCCCATGCGTTGATCAATCTACCTCATTAGTTATGTCTCTCCCTTCCTCCGACAAACAACAATTGATCTACCGATCTAGTTAGGTTTGCTTACCAAACACATGGTTCCCCTTCATCATCCATGGATGCGCCCCGATAGATCTATCACGCACAGGCACACATAGAAACACATCCCCACTCTTATTGATAATATTGCAGTTACACCCTCAGTTTGTCTAGTAGGCCTCTCCCACCATCTTCAAGAAGTAACTCCATCACCCATCCAGCACTCTACCCCTCTCCCTCCCCCTCTCTCTCCTCTCTCTATGTCTCATCCTATTTCCCGTCCTTCAGTTATGTATGGATGTCAACCGATCTCCCTCAAGACATAGCTGGGTCTCTCCTTCTCAACACATAGACGAGTCGTTCTACCTCTATAGTTAGGCCTCTGCTTACCCCTCCCCCCACCCCCCTCCCACACACACCGATACATCGAGCGCTCTAGTCATGTCTCCCTGCCACACACAAACTTGACCTGTGCCCTCTGACGTTCCGGTAGGTCAGTCGCCCTATATCTTTGACTTGCACACACACACACAATTTCGATGGCTCTCTTCATCGATCTCGCACCCACCCACTTGATCCTCTCTTCGACTCCACCGATATCTATGACCCCTCCCTCTCTTCTCGTGGATCGCCTGGCCCTCTATATATGATATGGATAGGCCTCCATTTCACAGACGACATTGCATGCAAAATTTTGTTTGAGATGTCATCGACACATATTCACACAAATACATTCACGAAATCAACCCCCCCCCAAACAAAAAACACTCACGAACACACAAGCCATTTGTCTAGGTTTGTATCTCTCACACACACCACGTAGGTGGGGGACGTGCATGAAGAGAAGAGGTGCATGCATGGCACACGTACTCCCGTCTCTTTCCTAACCACACCCGCGCGGGTACACGGTGGAGCTCATTCTGTATGAAAGGCAGCCCATGTGGTAATTTGACCGTGTACTGGTTTGTAAGTGCATCTAGTGCCACCACTAGTTGGTTTTGGAGTATTGACGACAAACCGGGTTGAGGGACTAATGTGTTTGTGAGAATTGCAGGATAACACAAGTAGTAGTCCCTCATTGATTCGGTTTACCTACCGGAGATGACCCTTAAAAATGTGTGAAGACATTGAAGAAAATGGTGGTCTCTGAAGCCATTCACGTTGAAGACTATGAAACGAGAAGACATTGAGTGAAGACTATGGAGCGCGAAGACTTAGTTGTTTCGTTGTTTCCTTTTCTTCTTTGTTGAGTCATAGGAACCACCGCACTGTTAAGTGGGGTCCAAGTGAACAAAGTCAGAATGACTGAAGTGATGCTCAACCAAATCCTATGTCTTCGAGCGAAGACAATGAGAGCAAAACTTATCCAGAGTCGGATGAGTCAGCTTTACTTGTAGCCCAAGTCAAGTTGCCGCGTGTGTTTGAAATCTGACTGTTGCGACACGTGTCAGTTCCTTAGTGACCCAGGGTCATTTCGGACAAATCAGGTCGGGTTGCCCAGTGGCTATAAATAGCCCACCCCCTACACCATAAATTGGTGGCTGCTCAGAGTTAGTAGACGGCTTTTGTCGTTTGAGAGCAACCCACCGCCGAATCTTTTGAGAGAGAATCCTTGCGAGGACAAAGCCCAAACCACCCAGAGTCCAAAGAGTGTTTGGCATCACTGAAGTCTTTCTGTCCGCGTGATCTGAAGACTTGTTACACTTGAGGACTGTGAATCCTCCAGCCGGTTAGGCGTTGTGTTCTGAGCATCCAAGAGTCATTGTGGATTGCCGGTGAACAAAGTCTATGAAGGTTCGGAAGTCTACCTTGAAGACTTACCAGAGTGATTGGGCGGGGACTAGGTGTACTTAGCGGAAGGGGAATAAGGTGAAGACGTGGTCTTCTGAGTTAAATCTCAGCCTCCCTGACCAGACGTACATTCATTGCCTGCTTGCATTATCTGTTTTAGATGAGGGGCAGATCATTGAAGATCTCCGCCTCTTGCTTGCTCTTTATCAGCTGAACCTCCAAGGCGGGAAGAACCTCACATTGTCTTCCCAGCCACCATGACAGGCTCGAAGCCTAAGGTCCCCACAGTGGCTTCAGAATAGAAGAAAACCAAGGCAGCTGAAGCCGAAGCCAGGAAGCGAAAAATCAAGAGCACCGCTGATGATGCACCACCCCCCAAGAAGAGAAAAACCAAGAAGAGAGATCGGGCTGCTCCCACAGAGCCCCTTTCTGTCGAACCCATTGCTTCTGCTCACCCAGACCCTGAAAATCAAGAGCGTCAGTTGATAGTTCATGAGTCTGCTTCCACAGAGGCTCCTGAAGCTCAAGAAGTTCCAGTCGTTGACCCCATCGCGACTGAAGACATTGGTCCTCAAGACAATGTAGAAGATGATGAAGTCCTTCCTCAGATTGAGCGCCCAACGGTATCATCGCCTGTTCTCACGAACAACAAGCTCATCAGTATTGGTCGTCCTTTGACGCCAATCTCCCCGGATGCCTCATGGGCTGATCGCCCCCAACCAGCAACTCCTAGTCAAGATTCACCAAGTACACCCCGTCCTCCACCAGCGCAAGTCACTAGTCCGTTGGTGAATGATGATAATTACATGGAGACCACACCCTTGCCAAAGGCGTCGCCCGTGTTTCAACGGCTTCGCAAAGGTCTAAGGCCATCTGTCTCCATGACCACCATCACAGAAGAAGACTCAAACTAGTCCAGCTCAGTGGCACGTCAAGTGTTCCCTGAAGATAATCCTTCTGTGACAGTTCCAGTGTCTGAAGCTAATGCTTTTGAAGACAATCCGGCTGCATCAGCCGATGAAAGACAAGGAGAATAAGAGAATGTTGCTACTCCCCCTACCACCCAAGAAGTTGTTCTCGAGGAGAACGTGTCTATGCCCGACCCTCCAGCTACTCAAGTGGAGGTTGAGAATCCTGAGGCGGCCACCAACAACACGACTGAAGCTAATGACGTAGTCATGGCTGAAGACAATTTGGCGCCTGCAATAAACACTGTGCATGAAGCCAATGATGCACCTGCCCCTAATGTGCAGTCTGACACCTTTGCCAATGCCTGTGCTCTTGTCCCGCCTCCAAGGCCTCATACCATTGAGCAAGCATTCTATCAGGGCAAGCTGATCACAGTGAGATGGCCAATTCTGGTTCCTCCGCCTGCTCCCAGACCTCAATTTGATTATCATGTGGAGCACCGGCCACAGGTTCAAAAGCCAAAGCCCAGATTGCCACGGTCTCCAGGTACTGCATCAGCACCAGGCTCATTCAATGTCAACGGCTTCATTGCACACAACACCTTCTTCGATAACGCCAAGAACCCATACTCCAAGCCAAGAATAACATCAGATCGATTCTGGAGTTATCAGCAGCGCAGCTACTACTCCTCCGTCTTATACTATCAAGAGCACATATTTCCTCATATGTGTCTGGATTCTGAAGCCATTGCTGGCCTGTCCTGCTTAGAAGAAGCACTTGACTGTTTACGAGATGCAAGCCTGCTCTAGTTTGTTACTGATAAGGAGCATTGGAATGAAGAGCTTCTGCTACAATTTTATGCAACTCTCCACATTCGCGGCTACAACAGGGATCCAACGACATGGGTCCTTGAGTGGATGACAGGCAATGTTCATCATGAAGCCAAAACCTTTGATCTCATTGAGCTTACCGGCCTTTCCACTCCAGGCGAACTGTATGAACCTGGTTGTCAGCTTCACCGCAATGCATTGGAAAGCATCTTTCAGAAGCCAGAGCCCAACATGAGCCAAATGCTAAGTATGATGAAGCCACTGCCCCAGGATGCCAAATATCCCAAGGAATTCTTTGTTGAAGACCTAGAGTATCTGTCCCACACCATCTATCACATCATTAGGCGAACTCTATGGCCCATCAAAGGGCATTCCTCCTCAGCAAAGCTTGCGGGTGCAATGAAGACACTGGTCTTCTATATTCTCAATGGCAAAAGCTTCAATACTCAGGATTTCTTCATTCGGCAATTTGTTGCATCTGGATCTGACATATTTGGTCTGAAGTTTTATGCTCCTTGGATTATGCGTCTGATCAAGCTTCACTCTGCTATTGAATATCAGCCCTCTGTGCGCAATCATCTCATATTTCTGCCAGAGGTTGAAATGTCCGTCGAAGCCATCTACCCAGAGCCTGCTAAGGAAGCACCATATCTTCACAATGCAGATCGTTAGAGCTTTTCCCAGCATGTTAAAGGTGTTCAGGTTGCTTCTCGTGTTTATCCTCTAGCCGGCAACACTCGCCATGCACGCACTGAAGCCACAGAAAGCACTATTGCTCCAAGGCCTCGGAAGCGATCTCGTGTGCTCAATGACCGAGAGCTTCTCATGGCCTTGCATCAAAAACATGACAAGCATCACTACTGGATGAAGCGTCAAATGCAAAGCCTCTTGGTGGATGTCAATTGCATCCGCAATCTTGCCACAAAGAATGCCTTTGTCACTCATGAAACCTGTCGTAGGTCCTGGAAGAGTCTGACATTGCTAAGTGCTGAAGCTGATCTTCAAGACGATGGCTTCACTGAGAGATTCAAGTTCGGCTCCACTCCTCCCAGGAATGCTGTCTTACGTCGAACCCTGTCTCTTGAAGATTCAGAGTACTCCTCCTCCGCAGCAACTGTAAATGTCAGAGTCTTGGATGACGCAGATGATGCTACCTCACCACCTCCAACCTCAGCGCGTATCGACACTGCACCAAGTTCTTCTGCACCACCAAACCTCAACAACGACACTGCTCCTTCACCTACTCCTCATGGGAACGATTAGCGACTATGTCGTCAAACCTTTTTGGTCCTTACTGACAAAAGGGGGAGAAGCATATGTTGATAGTCTTCAAGCACTCCAGATGGGTGGTTGATATACTTTTTGCCTAGTGCTTACAACTCTCGCTTTTGATACATTTGGTTCCTTGAGTTGTAACACTTAAACTTGATGGTCGTCTGTGACTTTTTCTGCTATTCTGTGATGCGATGATAAAGTCCGCATGTGCGATGATAAATTCCGCATGAAGTCATCTCGCGGACGTCCATTTTTCATTATGCATGTCATTATTCTTGTATATCTGTTCATGCATGATGTATTGTCTTCATATGGTGAAGAGGATCTCCACAAGTACAACCTGCCATGTGCATTTGCATTCCAACGCAAAACATTTATATGCACATCTTCAGGGGAGCCTGTTTGCCACTTATGAAGACAATATCTTAATCCTTTACAATTTCACATACTTTTATCCCCGTTGAAAACTTCAACCAGTTTGTCATCAATCACCAAAAAGGGGGAGATTGTAAGTGCATCTAGTGCCACCCCTAGTTGGTTTTGGAGTATTGACGACAAACTTGGTTGAGGTACTAATGTGTTTGTGAGAATTGCAGGATAACACAGGTAGTAGTCCCTCATTGATTCGGTTTACCTACCGGAGATGACCCCTAAAAATGTGTGAAGACATTGAAGACAATGGTGGTCTGTGAAGCCATTCACGTTGAAGACTATGACACAAGAAGACATTGAGTGAAGACTATGGAGCGCGAAGACTTAGTTGTTTTGTTGTTTCCTTTTCTTCTTTGTTGAGTCATAGGTACCACCGCACTGTTAAGTGGGGTCCAAGTGAACAAAGTCAGAATGACTGAAGTGATGCTCAACCAAATCCTATGTCTTCGAGCGAAGACAATGAGAGCAAAACTTATCCAGAGTCTGATGAGTCAGCTTTACTTGTAGCCCAAGTCAAGCCGCCGCGTGTGTTTGAAATCTGACCGTTGCGACACGTGTCAGTTCCTTAGTGACCCAGGGTCATTTCGGACAAATCAGGTCGGGTTGCCCAGTGGCTATAAATAGCCCACCCCCTACACCATAAATTGGTGGCTACTCAGAGTTAGTACACGGCTTTTGTCGTTTGAGAGCAACCCACCGCCGAAGCTTTTGAGAGAGAATCCTTGCGAGTACAAAGCCGAAACCACCAAGAGTCCAAAGAGTGTTTGGCATCATTGAAGTCTCTCTGTCCGCGTGATCTGAAGACTTGTTACACTTAAGGACTGTGAATCCTCCAGCCGATTAGGCATCACGTTCTGAGCATCCAAGAGTCATTGTGGATTGCCGGTGAACGTAGTCTATGAAGGTCGGAAGTCTACCTTGAAGACTTACTAGAGTGATTGGGTGGGGACTAGGTGTACTTAGCTGAAGGGGAATAAGGTGAAGACGCGGTCTTCTGAGTTGAATCTCAGCCTCCCTAACCAGACGTACAGTTGTCGCAGCAACTAGAACTGGTCGAACAAATCCCTGTCCTTGTAAAGCCACTGGTTCTATCTCTTACTTCTCTCTACATACAGTTTGTCTTCATGAAGTCATTGCCTTCTTGCATTTTCTGTTTGACTTCACTGTGTGACTACATGTTCTGATTGGCTTCATACTATCTTCCATCCTGATCTTTACTACCTAGCTGCTATTAGTCTTAGTGCTTTCACTTCATTGAATACTTGACTATGGCTTGTCTAGTGTAGTCTACCTTCCGCTGCATTCGAATAGTGTTGTTTCTGTTGTTCGTCTTTGAAACTCCCATGTTTTGAAGACTTTCATAAAAGTCGCCTATTCACCCCCCTCTAGTCGATAACTAGCCCTTTCATGGTTGTCCACTTGGTGGAGGGAGGATCGTCTACCACGGGTGAACAAACAAATTGCGACTTGACGCTTTATGTTAAAAAAGAGGCAAACCATGTGGGGCCTACCTTAGAGGCAAGGCTCTATACACTGGAGTACTTTTGATGTGTCCCGTCAACTCGCAAAATGAGGAGAAGCTTGCTTAGTACGCCGTCTCCCTCGCCCATGGGCGCGGTGGCTTGCAGGATGAGGTGAAGCTTGCTTACTAGTAGTAGTATTGTACGCCTTACGCCCGCTCCCTCGCCCACGCATGCGGTGGCTCGTAGGACGAGGAGAAAATTTTACTACTCCCTCTGTTTACTCCTCATCCCTACTACCTTGGTTAGAGCGATTATCATATTGTTTGGAATATATATATATGTCCTTTAGTAGATTTCAATATGAACTACTAGTACATACTCCAAACACTGATGTATATAGACGTATTTTAGAGTGTAGATTCACTCATTTTGCTCCGTATGTAGTCCATATTGAGGCCCTGTTTGGTTCATAAGTCCTAGGACTTTTTCTAGTCCCAACTAAAAAGTTCCTACTCCTTAAAAAGTCCCTCCCTATTTGTTTTCAGGGACTAAAAAGTCTCTAGTCCCTCCCTACAGGTTATTGAATACCATGTTACCCCCAGTATACAGAAAAATAACAACCAAACAACACCATGGGGCGGCGGGGCAATGGGTGCAGGGAGGGGCATTGTTGGAAAAGTCCCAAAAAAGACTCTCCTTGAGAATCTTCTTCATTAAGTCCCAAAAAGCAAGTTTTAGTCCCTAGTAGTCCCTCCTGTTTGGTTAAGAAGTCTCTAAGACTTTTTCTAGTCCCTACATTAAAAATTCCCTTGAAACAAACACCCCCTACATAAAGTTGAGACACTTATTTTGGAACAGAGGTATTTGCTATGATCTTTTTGAGGAACCGATATTTGCTATGATCCGTCAATCATTGAGATGCAATAGCATGCGTGTTAGTCTCCTTTGTATTTGATGAAATGTTGCAACGGGCAACCTTGGACGCAAGATACATGTAATAGAAGCTAGAAGCTTCATAGCATTGTACTATCTCGCTGATAAATTATAGTACGTACTATACAAGTACTTCCCCCATTCCTAAATATAAGTCTTTGTAGATATTTCACCATGAACCACATACGGATGTATATAGATGCATTTTAAGTGTAGATTCATTCATTTTGTTCCGTATGTAGTCCACCTAGTGGAATCTCTACAAAGACTTATATTTAGGAACGGAGGGAGTACTATGTAAAGAGTTAGGTGTCGCATGGTGTCCAGAAAATATGGCGATAGTGTGAGGTGGGCCATGTAATCACTGAGCCTGCGTGTTTTCACTGCTCTTGCACTCCTCCGCCGTAAGAATGGAGAAAATTGTAGTCTAGTAGTACCTCCTTTCGCCGAAAGCGTGGGACATCCAGCAGTCCTACCACCTCACTAATAATGACCAATGAGCCGTCAAATCACATAGACCCAGCAGTAAGTTGGATGGACGAAGCAACCATCACTCTTGGATCCGCTTCTCCCTTCAACGCATGCACCAGTGAGACATCGCGTCTGCTCTACCCGGGCATGAATGCGGCACCGATTCTTTGGAGCGGTGCTGACCGTTTTGGGCGAGAAGCGCGCGCGGGCGATGGAGGGGTTTTGGGTGGGCCAGGCTGGTCAGGAGCGGGCGTGGCAGCTGTCCGCCTGTCCCTACCGAACGCCCGGAAATGAGAGGATGCACCGGCTCTTGCGGCTAAAATCGTACACTACACACCATCTCTCTGTAGGAGTAGGTCGATCTGTCGCTCTCTCTAACACACACATGCTGTTAAACACACACACACACACACACACACACACACGCACACACAGGTTCATAGAATAGGAAAATCGTGCGAGTTCGAAGCCATAGGAAGTGAGATACAAATGGAGTATGTACAAGAAGAGAAGAGGTGACGAATATTCCATCAAACCTGGACTGAGGAGTAGTACTCCCTCCGTCTAGGTGTTAAGTCATCCTACGGAAATCAGATATTCCCAAAATGTTTAGGCGTCGTCCATTAACTTCGCATCTCAATCCCCTCCTGGCATTGTTGCTAGCGAGCATTGTTACTTAGGGAGCGTTTGGATCCTTAGCAAGAACAGCTTATAGCATAGCTGGGCAAGGTTAGGTGTTTGGAACTATTAAAATATGTTAGCTTTTGTGGGCCAGCTAGCTTGGGTGGGCTAGAAAAACCTTGCTAGCTCAGGAGAGCCAGATCGGCTTGCTTCTGATGGCAAACTTTGCGTAGTAGTAACATAGACTAGTAACATATGCATGTTACTAGTCCAAGTTACTCAACACTATGACTAGCCTAAGCAATGTAACCAAACGCTCCTTACTCTGCATTGTTATCTCCCCCGGAAACCCAATGCATGGAGTGCAACTATGCGTTGATCAGTCAAGAAATCAAAGTCGGCTTGCATGCGAGTTAATACGTGGCCCTGCATGGTAGCTAAAACGACATCTCTTAGTTGTTTGGATTAATTTTTGCGTTTAGAGATAAAAATCAGGGCTTTGATTGGAGGAATGACCAGTCAAGTTTCTCCTTCTCCTCCAATCTGCTTGCACCTTGGTCCCGCTGCACCTTCTAACGTGACTTGTTACCCTTAGATGGAGGGAGTCGTACGAGATACGGTGGCACACTGACTTAGGTCAAATACAAGTGCCCAAAATTGTGTGCATGTTATAATAAGGATTCACTTAAAATAGTATGCGAGCGAACAGAGGGATCAATTGGACAGTGTTCCCGAGCAGTAGCGAGATGTGTGAGGTAAGATACCGCTGGCGCTTTTAATTTTTCTTATTAATTTGTTTGTTTCACCCTCTGGCTGGTGGGACCCAAAGTACTACGTGGAGAGAGGTAAGGTGACTAAGGCTGCATTATTTCTGCACCACTGTGGATAGTCTTACCACCAAAGCCACATGACACGATTATGATTTAAATCCCAATGACTCCCACACACAAAAAAACACGGCATGCTTGTCACACGAATGCATGAATGTATAAAAGGTTATTTTCCTCTCATTGAACATAACGGGAGGGTTGTGTAGCTGGTTAGCCCGTTCCCTCATCAAACTTGAGGTCTCGGGTTCGATAACTACACTTGAGCATAATTCGTGCCAGGAGGATTCTTTGACTGGTCAAAATGGATGGATATGGAGCTATACGATCTTGTAGTGACTGTATAATCACCTCATCACGTATAAGCTGCAGCCTCGGTGCTTGTTTTCTAGGGTTTGCACTCTTCACACTCTCTCCAGTATATATATACACGCTGGAGCCTCATCGCTTGTAGTTGCTCTCTTCACACTCTCTCACGCTCTCCAGATCTAAACAAGACTTCGTTGGCCTCTCTCTACCCTCACTGCGGGTCTGCTTGTAGTTGCTCTCTTCACACTCTCTCACTCTCTCCAGATCTAAACAGACTTTGTTGCCCTCTCTCTCCCCTCACTGCTGGTCAAAGAGCTGGCAGGATCCGTCCGCTGGGAAGGGAAGGAGGCTTAACGCTGTCGCCATTGGCGAGGGAGGGAATCCACTACCGGTGCGGCTGTTCACTTTCACCCAGCGGTGGCGCGGGAGGGCCTCCGACCCCTTCTTCTTCGCCGCCGTACATAGTGTGGGTCGAACCGCCTCCGGTCGCCCACCGAACCACACCCCAAGAACCTTAAGGTATAATTTACTTATTCCACATGCATTGCTCTAGCTGCATGTGGGCTTTTTCCGCTTCTGCACTCGAATCTACGTGTTGGATCAAACAGGAATGTAGTGGGGAAAGTTGTATACCATGAATCTAGGACGTGGTTCAAAGAGGAAAGGAATGGGGGAAAGTAGTGGGAAAAGTTGTATAGCATGAATCTAGGACGTGGTTCGAAAAGGAAAGGAAGGGGGAAAGTAGTGGGGAAAGTTGTATCGCATGAATCTAAGACATGGTTCAAAGAGGACAGGAATGGGGGAAAGTAGTGGGAAAGTTGTATAGCATAAATCTAGGACGTGGTTCAAAGAGGAAAGTAAGTGGGGAAAGTACTAGTACAGACTGGCTATCCAGTACCTACATTGGTTGAAAAGGGAAAACAATGACAAACGCAGTATGCACATCTGTAACAAACTGATCTTTTGTTTTGGGGGACAAGCCTGTAGAGTTTGAGGAGGACTAGATTTGTTGTGCTCACATAGGGAAAGGTGTCTAAAGATAACAAAACTGGGACCAACACAAATATGCTCCTTGGTTGTTTGTTGTTTGTTGCAATAGACTGTGCATCACCCTAGTACATCGGTAGATGCACATGGTGCTGGTGCGTCCACTGTCCCGTGCAACTCTTTAGTTGTTGTTAATCTAAGGCCTTGTTTGGTTAAAAACTCCCTAGTCCCTACCTGCTTGGTTCCAGGGACTAAACATAGACTAGAGGTTATTAAATGACATGCTAAAAGACCATGTTACCCCTAGTAATGAACTAATAGAGACAAGGTGCAATGCGTGGCAAGGGCAACTGTTGGACAAAGTCCCAAAAAGACTCTCCCTCGGGGTCTTCTTTCATTAGTCCCAAATGCCCACTTTTAGTCCCTAAAAGTCCCTCCTGTTTGGTTTAGATGGGACTGACACGGAGTTTTTTTAGTCCCTCCACCAAAATGTCCCTGTAAACAAACACCCTCTAATAATGCCGCTGGAAAATTGATGCAATTCCACAGTTAAAAGAAAATTACATGTTTAATGAATTTTATTGTTAATATAATCTCTTTGTTAATATAAATCAATGCCACCGTTTGAGAAATGCTACTGTCTTGCTTTCTTTCCCATTTAGATATGGTAGATGCTTCTTTTTGTTGGCTTCTGTGTCATCCACCGTTATTGACCACTAGTTGTTTCCTTTGCACCTCTGTGTAAACAGGGTTATCTACTTCACCTCGTTGCCATTGTGACCTTTTGTTGCACTGCACAAAACACTTTTGTTTTAAGAGTGTTTTGTGCAGTTCAACCAAAATGTCACACCGACAATGTTGCTTGATTGCTTGATCTTAGTGGAACTGCACAAGAGGAGATCTTACTTCCTATCCGTGTGGGCAAATTTGGTTCAGATCTTCTTCTTGTGAGTTGTTTGAATTCCGCATCATGAGAGGTCAGTACTAGCCTTCTTTCACATGATTCTGCAGTGTGCTTTCATATGTTGTGCTACTTGTACGTTAATGTTGCTTGATTTTAGTGAACTGACAAATGGAGACAAGACTTCCAATCTGTATGTGCACCGTAACATCCCATTGAGGTAAGATAAGGATATTTCACAACTGTTGGCCTGCATTTTGCCACTTTCATCAGAAAATTAATGTCATTGTTTAGTGCTATACTTGTGCGACCTAATTGACATGCAAAATCTTACATTGAAGGCGAAGCTTGTCTGTTATAGAACCAAGTGATGAAGGGGAAGAACAAGCGGAAGAAAAACAAAAATCAACTCCCAGTGCTGTAATGAAGCACTGGAACTGTGATGACACAAGTAATGATATAGTTTTGCATCTTAATTTATTGCTATGGCTGGAACGATCAATTGTTTTGCCACTGATTTGATGCCACTCTTAATGTAATACGTAATTATCTCTACTTGTGCAAATAGGGATCTTCTTTGAAGATACCATATATTTTAGTGGAACTACACAAGAAGATGTTGGAAACACTAAACAAATCGAGGAGTATATAGTAAGCATGGCCACCACAGTAGATAGCAACAGACGGTTCCGGAGAAGTGCTTCATCTGTATGCTCTACACAATAAGCCTCCTGACAAAGCTTGGTACTCGCCCACTGATTTCATCCATATGATTGAGCTTTGTCATCTCTATTGGTGTTGTGCTACTGTTTAGATTATGTCATGAAAAAGTGGTATTGTCCTTGAGAAGTGCTTCATCTGTGTTGTTTTAAATGTTTCCTTTCCTGTCACAGCCTGGTTTTTGCCCTCTTTTCTTTGCCTGATTTTCATTTGAGTTGGTTTGAATTTGGAGTTTTTGAATCATTCCATTTGGAGTTGATCACTTGGGCATCCCTTGATTTTCACCCAAGTGCCTCCTCTCCTCTTCTACTCCATCATTTCACTCCTGGCCAACCCAACAAAATTGCTTGGAATATTTTTCTTAAATGAAAAATATTCATTTTGCCTCCTAAACCCTAGCTAAAATCTTTGACCTCCAAAGCAACCCTCATTCATGTTGCCCTAAAAATCCTGAGAAAAATCCCAAATATTCTTTGGACCCTAGGGCACATTTCTGAGCAAAAATATTTCACCACTTTTTGGGGTATTTTTGCTACAGAAAATATTTTCACTTTTGGGCTGAAATGGTAGTTTCTACAGCAACTACCTTTTTACTAGCTCCAATGCAGCTGGTTTTCCCTGTGCTTATTCACCTTAGTAAGAGTCAGTAAAACCCCAAAGATCAGCCCTTGAATCACTGTAGTTTGACCACAGTAACTATTCAAAGTTTCTGCCCAGTAACTAAATATCTTCACCATTTCACTTCTACTGCACTTGGAAACCAACCAAGTCACGGTAACACCTAAAGTTACTAAGGACTACATGCCAGACATCATGGTTAGTGCTTATGCGGCCTGATGTCATAGTCCACGCGGTGACCGCGTTCGTCCGAGGGTGCTGGCATGCCAAACGCGCGCTCTGCGCGTCGCCAGCGCCTCTATGGCGTGCGTGCACGCTGCTCGGCCAGCCTGGGCGTGTCCCCCCGCGCCACCATCCTCGTCTCCACCCCCTTAACTCCTCCCTACCGCTCGCTGATGTCGGAGCTCGCCGTAGCGAGCATGGGCACGGTCCGGCCAACGGCACAGTGCCCGCACACTGTGTTCGTCCCCTTCCTCCTTGATCATGTGCTCATCCGCGTCCTTGCACAGCTCCCGCGTGAACCCCGTCGCCTTCTCCCTCTCTCTCTAGCACCATTCGTCGGCGGGCGCCGGCGACAGCTGTCCTCCGACGGAGCCCAAAACCCCCCTTGCCGCCCCGCCTATAAATAGCCCCCTCCGGAGCCTCCTGGAGCACCGCACCTCACCACACCTCCCTTCTATAGCCACTAGAAGCCGCAGCCCAGCCGGGCAGGCCGCGGCCTGCCGTCCCCGAGTCGAGCTCGCCGGCGATCCCCCTGGATCGAGCCCGCAGCTCCGGCCACTCCCAGGCCGAGGCGACCCCGCCAGGGCCTCCGCCTCTCCTTAGTGAAGCCAACAAGCCAAGCCCGAGCCCCTGGAGCCGCCCCTAGCCGCCATCTTCCTCATCTCCGGCGGCCACCGTGTTTTGCCTCCGCTTGCGAGGAAGAAACCGACGCCGTCCGGTCACCATTTGCCACGCCACGGGTACGGGCAGGTGCGCAATTACCTTCTCCGTCGGTCCCTCCCTCTCATCTTCCCCCAAGAGGCCTCAACGCCGGGAACGCTCTGGCGAACCGCCGCCCGCCTCTGTTTTCTTTCCCCCTCCCTCCGGCCTGACTAGCGGGGCCCGCTAGTCAGCCACTCATAACGCGCGTGAAGCGGTATGAGTGGTGGTGCCCCAGGAAAATACGCCATCGACGTCACCCCCCTCTGTTTTTCTTTTTTTTTCAAATTTATTTAAATTCCAGGAGCATTCAAACAGCCATAACTTTTATTCTACAAGTCCAAATGCAGTGATTCTTTTTGCATTTTGTTCTTTGTCTAAAAATCTAACAGCTCCCAAAAGATGGGATTTTGCCTTGCTGTCTAGATTTTCTGACAATTTTCAGAAGGTTTCTTGATATTTTTCTTTTGTGGGTTTTGAATGTTTTCAGAGAATCCAGCTTGTCTTGAGGATCACCAGGAGCCTTGTGACCCTCATCAGTACTAAGGCAAGCCACAGTAACAATTTCATGATGCCACTTCAATAATATTGATTTTCATACTTGAACTTATGAATATTGATGCATTTTAATTAGTTATATAATAAATATATTCTGTTATATGCTTGTTATGTTAAAATGCTTAAACTTCAGTAGGTTTGAAGTAATTATTATTGGTAGATGATGAGAACATAATTGTAAGAGTTAAATAAATAATATGGTCATAGAATTGATGGGAAATTTGGATATTATTTTTGCATGAGGTATAATGATGATAATTGCTAGAAATGGTTCTGGTATAAGTGAAGAAAGGTTTTTACCAGTATAGTAGAATGAATTTATGTTGGCTCCGTGGGAGCGTAGTTGGTGCAGTTCTGCACGGTTATGTGATGCATACATTAAGTGATGCATGATATGACAGTATGACACCGGTTATCTTCTTTTCACATTAAAAAGTTGAACTTGATTAATATTCAACTTGAACATGTTGTTGACCGGGTCGTGGTGCCGCTGAAACGAGTCTTTACCAGTGCAACCACATTTGCCGGTATGGGACGGCCTTAATGCGTTTCATTGTCGTGCCTCTGGTCGGTACCTCAAATTAGGGAAGATTATGGGCGTGCTGTACCCTGGACTGGTAGGCAAGCATAACCTTGTGAGTCCGTTGTTAAGTTAAGTTTGGTACCGGATCCCAGTGTGGATCGTGGCCACGACGGTGGTCGAGGTGTCTGGAGGTAGACACGGGGCCACCCAGGACAAGCCCAGTGGGGTCTGAGTCGGAGGGGCCGGGAGAGTGTCACGACAGTGAAATGGTTTTGTCGGAACACTGTTGGTCCACTCGGATGGGAGAGTGGGGCCATTGGTTCCATGGTGTGGGTACAGCGTACTAACCTCTGCAGAGTGTATTTAATCTATCGATAGCTGAGTCCACGAATATGGACACACTCGAAAGTCAGGTACACCATGGGTCAACACTTAATAAATATGCACACTAATTTGCACTAAGGATGACAGTGAGGTCATCGTGTTGAGGTGGCCACGTGTTGGTCGGGTTGTGATCGCCGTAAGGATCACGGGCCACGAGTTGGTTGGGTTGTGATCGCCGTAAGGATCACGGGCCATGAGTTGGTCGGGTGGTGATCCCCATAAGGATCACGGGCCATGAGATGGTCGGGTTGTGACCGCTGTAAGGATCACGGGTATGTGTTGGTAATATTATGTTTGTTGGTCACATCTGGTAAGCAAGTTGGGATAATGAGTACCTGTTGAGCATAGTCGCATCATGTTGGTTATGTAGCTGCATTGCTGATTAAAACTAGATAAATATCATAATATTGTCTGTCATCTCACTACTAGGGAAAAGCCTATACACAGAATCTTAGCAGCAGCGAGGGTTAAAAACCCTCGCTACTGCTACTTACTAGCAGCGCTGGTTTTTAAACCTCGCTACTACTAAGTTGATAGCAGCAGCGCAGGTTTATAACCCTCGCTACTACTAAGCGGTCTCTACTGTGCCCCACAGGACATGCCATAGTAGTAGCGCGGGTTTTTAACCCTCGCTACTACTAAGTCGATAGCAGTAGCGCGGGTTTTTAACCCTCGCTACTACTAAGTGGCCCCTGGACCATGCCATAGTAGTAGCGTTGGTTATAAACCCCTCGCTACTACTAATCGGCTTCCATAGTAGTAGCGCGGGGTATGGCCTATTTGCAAAATTTTCAAAGTCTACTCCCCCCCTGTGGACCGCCTTTTCAGTTTTAAAAAAAATAAAAGAAAATGATAAAAATGTCAAAAAAATAAAAGAAAATAAGTTTCCCATGTGATATGTGGTCTAGTTGTTGGGAAAATTTACAAATATGAAATTCGACTTTATTTGCAAAATCTCTCTGGAAATTTGTAAAATGGCCATAAGTTTTGCATACGAACTCAGATGAAAAAGTTTTATATATGAAAAATCATCTACTCAAAAAGTTACATCCGAATTTAACTGGGGGAACCGCGTTAAACATTTTTAAAATCCTCAAAAACCTAACAGAAAAAAAGTTACAGGGCTTTTAAGTTTTGGAGGCAAAAAAATTCAAAAAAATTTAGTTTTTTTATTTTTTGTTAAATCTGGTCAAACTATGGTCAAACTAATTATTCAAAGAATATTAGTGTTACTAAATAATTATTTTAGTTTTTTTGAATTTTGGTCAAATCTGGTCAAACTGTGGTCAAATCTGGTCAAACTATGGTCAAACTAAATATTCAAGAAATATTAGTGTTTACTAATTTTTTATAACAATAGTTTCAAACTCAAACAGTGAAATGTGTGACTTTATGCTCAAGCTAAATTCCTGAGGTTAATAGGATTGACATCTTACTATTGTCAGAAAAACAACAAGTGCAGACTTGGAAACGAGGGAGAATAGAACCCGGAAGTTAAGCGTGCTCAGGCTGGAGTAGTGAGAGGATGGGTGACCGTCCGGGAAGTTAGATGATTTGGAATGATGAGGGGTGATTAGAGATTAAATTGAGCAGCGATGAGGGGTGATTAGAGATTTGAGGTTAAAATAATTCAGAAATTTGAAAATTAGGGAAAAAATAAAAAAAAATCGAAAAAATTCAAAAAATAAATAAATCAGAGATTACAGATTAGTAGTAGCGCGGGTTTTTACCCACGCTACTGCTATACGTTAGCTGTAGCGCGGGTGGCACCCGCGCTACTGCTATAAGTTAGCTGTAGCGCCTTATTAGTAGCGCCGGCCCCCACGCTACTAATAGGCCCAAAACCCGCGCTGCTGCTAGGCTTTTCCCTAGTAGTGTCTTTTTATGCTTATTGTGAGCTTGCAAGTACATTCAATATACTGACCTAGCGTGTCATGCCAAATTTCAGGAAAGTCCCGTTGGAAAGGAGTGCTATCCGAGTCTAGACCGTGTCCACGTCTGTGTCCTTGTGCTATGGAGTTTCGCTACGACGTTGTTCCGCTGCCGAGTAGTTGTCATGATTCGAGGCCCCTTTATGTTCACTAAATAATGTACATATTGTTTAGCCGCACCGTGTGTGCCGCTTGGCCTCGCTAACTGTTGTAATATGAACTATGTCCCGCTAGCATGAATAAAGCGGTTGTATTCTGTACCATGTTAATGTGTGTTGCTAGAAGACAAGGTCTCTGGGCTGGCAATGCAAGGTAAACCGGTCGCTCTGAGCCGGGGTGCCACATTTCCTTTTTTTCAAGCAAACATGGATGCTAGCATTTAGTTGTCCTCTTGTCTTAGCACAATAGGATCCTCCTCCTCTGAAGAAGAATATGGAGTACGTGAAGTGACTAGTTCCGATTATGCTAAGATGAAGAAGCCATGTCTATCTTCTCATTAAGATGAGAAGTTGAAGGATGGTTACATTACTCCCCACAAGACCAAACTAACTTCAGCTCAGAAGGACTGACAAATCTCCATTTCCTTGTTGTGATGCGTGAGTACAATGTTGCTCTAGGATTCTTTCCGGTGAGTTCCATTTTTCTAAAAGTGTGCTCTACATGGACCATGTAGGTGCCTGTTTAAACTGTCAATTCATAGTACAGTTTGCTTTATACTAATCACTTTTTTTGTATTTGTGCAAACAGGGGTGCTCAACTTGATTTCAATGGGAACTGCACAAATTGTTCATGAATACATCGAATCATTCATTTCCACCACAAGAAAGGAGGTGCCAATAAGTTCAAGGCGTTGCAACATATAAGGGCAAAATCATACAAGCTACGCGCGAATTTGGTTGATTTTGGTGGAACTGCACAAAAAGAACAGCTGGTTTATTTAGCACGAGGTGCCATGTCAATGTCCGAACTGATGGCAAACCCTGCCCATTCCACAATCGTAGGCATTTCATATTTTGGAATGGGAAAACCTTGTCAAATTTTGCTCATTGATTTTAGCAAGAAGACATGCGTTTGATATTTTCGAATGGGACGCCCTTTGCTGTCAGTAGTGTCGATCCATTTTTTCTTTATTCTTTAGTTGTGAAGTAAATATTAGCTCTGACATGTGAATCGCTGAGATGCATAATCATCGATTGTTTTGAATGTTCTCTATGAATTGCCAGGCCTGTATGTTTGATTGCAATGTACAGGAATGCTAAAAAGCTGCTCAAACTCTTTGTACTCCTTCTGTTCCTTTTTTACTTCGCACATTGTGAAGTGCCTACTTTTTTCTATAAGATTGGTCAAAGTAGAGATACTTTGACTGCAGACAAAACTTGTATGCAGACTAGAAAGGACCGGAGGGAGTACATGTGAAACTGCTGCAAACGAGGTGATCACCCTAGGAATAATGCTAGTACATATTGTTTTGCATGTTCATCCAATGCCAGTGATACAAGAATTCAATCTAATCGAAATAAATTCATTCATACACGGTCATATTTCATATAAACATGCCGAATTTCATTACATTTCATACATTCTTCAAGTAAAAAGGGGTGCTCTGGAGGTATAATTAATTAACCGAAGCTACCCACCTGTGTCCGGCTGAGCCGAACAGAAGCTTCAGTGACTTAACTACAGGTGTAGTTGCATAACTAAGATGTGGCCCAGATGCGTGTTGGGCCCATGTGTCAGTCAGCCAACTGCACAAGCAGTTAAGTAGAAGCAACGTCCTTCTCCAACATAGCTCTTCGACTCCACGTCGCCGCCAAGAAGCTAACCGGCCGTCAGTGGTCAACCCGCCTAGCTTGGCTTCAACCGGAGGGTAGCAGCAGTGGCCTTACTTGGACCCGAGCAGCGGCGACCTACCACGTTCCTCTTCCTTGTTTTCTGTGTGGCGCGGCCTTGTTGGCAGCGGGACGGGGCCTCGGCGGAGCCGGCGATGTCCTCTGTCTCGTTGCAGGCGGGCGGCGCCTCGGCGAAGCGGGGGAAATCCTCCCCCTTGTTGCCGGCAGGGTGGGGCCTCGACGGAGCCGGCGGTGCCCTCTGCCTCATTGTTGGCACCGCGGGGCCTCGGCGGAGCAGGGCCTCGTCGACGCCAGCGGAGCGGGGGCTCTTCGGAGCCGGCATTGTCCTCTGCCTCGTCCTCGGTCTCGCCAAATAGCACCTCGCCCGCTTCATCACCCTCTTTGTAGGTGGCAGCAGCCTCCGCCAGCCGCATGCGGTACCGCCAGTGCTCGAGGCAGCCCTCGCGGGTAGAGCAGTACGAGTCGAGTAGTGCCTCTTGCTCCGCCCGCTCCGCGGTGATCTGCTCCTCTGCCTGCAGGTGCTCCTGGAGGAGATGGTGGTTGTAGGCGGCATCGGCCTGCACCTCCCGGAACTACTCCTCACGCTTCTGCCTCACCGTGTCCATATATTGGGCACGGGCCTCACCGATGGTCATGGTGCAATGCACCAGCGAGGATGGCGCGGAGGAGGGGGTTGGCGCCGGATCGTTGACTACCATGTTCTCCATTGGGACGTCATCGTCCTCCGGCTGCCTGCCGGCCAGCTAGTCGGTAGCAATGGCTGCCGTCTCCTTGTGGTCCGTTGTCCGCCCGTCCCGAAGAGTGCTGGAGCGCGAGGAAGCCATGGTGGGCACTAGTGGTGTGGACAGGAGAAAGGGAATGAATGTGGATGACTGTGGCTATGGCCGGCGCAACAGTTTATATAGCAATGGTGGGAGGCAGAGGGACGGACGTGTGGCGCCGGAGTAGCCGCCTCGGCAACCGCATATCATTAATGTGGGCGACATAAGGACAGACGGACGACACTTGTGTCGTTTGAAGGCGGAGCAATCGCCTGCACCAGGAAGCGGGGTGGGCGGCACTGACCGTTTCGGGCGGAAAGCGCGTGTGGGCGAGGGAGGTGGTCTGGGTGGGCCAGGGCAGTCAGACTCGTGCTTGGCAGTGGGTTAGTCTAGCTGATGGACATGCTGGCTCGCCAGCTAGCTCGCTGAGCGAAGCGACGAATATCAAACGATGGACGTAGCTTCCGACCAGGAGCCGACACCACTGTCCAAGCCGGTTCATGCCGTGTTCACCATAGAGCAGGTGCGGCCGCACTTCAATGCCCTAATGGCGGAAGAGCTACCAGCGCAGGAGGACCTGTGCTGCAACCTCCGTCTCCTCAATGAGCACCGATGAACAAGCGAACGACAATGCCGTCGTGGACATGTGGCCCTATGATCCTCGCTTCCTGAATGAGCAGCGGGCGCTGTATCAGACCATCCGTAGGGCCCGCGAGGCCCTCTCCGTCGTCCTCCGAGTTATTGCGCTCGCCATGGCGCCGCCGTCTCGCGTTGTCAACATGGTCAACGGACATGAGGATGAGGAGATGACTTTACTTGTAGAGGATGATAGTGGGGGCCCACTAGGGCCATAGCCGCACGTACGCAAGTGCCTCCTTATTAGTATATAAAACTATATTTTTTTTGCTTTCTCCTGGTTTCCTGACATCACGGTCCCACACCATTGTCAATTAATGTAGTCAATAAATGAGAGAATTGCACAAGAAGCGGCCGACAGCTGGGACCAAGCAGCTCGAGCAGTATTTGTGTTTTTGAGGTGTGAGCACTGCAGAGTTTTTCTTGAGCGATGTTTAGCCCAGATACTAATTTTTCTCCTATGAACAACAACAAAAACATCGCTGCAGGTATTAACTGGGCGGGCTGTGGCCCGTCTAGCCCAGGCCAGATATCCAGCCCAGATATTAATTTTTTTCAAGCTGAAAATGGCTAGCCCAGCTATACTTTTTTTAGGAATACCCAGGCAAGGTCAAGTTGTTATTCTCCGCCCCGCTGGGCTGCAAATCTTTCCTAGGAGGGATGCATTAGGTTTAACAAGAAAATGGGCTTTAAGAAATAATAAATGGGATGTAATTATAAAAACTGGGCAGTAACTATAAAAAATGCACCAAACACATAATTACTTTATAAAATATTATTTTTGGATATTGAAAATTTGAATTTCATTAATTATTGCGAGCACAATGTTTCGTTTGATTTTTACGTAATATAAATTTATATTGAAATTATATTTAATCTGATTAGAAATTTCGGGATAAAAATATTTCGGATCCCATCAAAATGTGGGAAATTTTATTGAATTATGTTTTGAACGGTTGGTTGAAATGGGTTGTACTGTTAACAAACTGTAAATGGGCTGTAGTAAATTCCATTAGAATTCAAAAATTGGTTGCACATTCTTAAAAATCTCAAATGGGCTATAAGTTCTCTGCCACACACTTGTGGCCTTACTAAGTTCACGCATCCCCTAAAAAAGAGAGTTGACGCATATGCAAGGCATTGTCAACTTATAGTCAACACACGGTTCTAGCAGCAGTGGCCGTTGGATGTCCATCCAACGGATGCCGTGCTTCTTCTTCAATCTCGGATATTCTAGCTTCACCCCCAAAAAATGATTCCTCCCCCTGACATATGGGGTGCACCGTTTCGGAAGCTGACTTGTGGGCCTACTAAGTTGACGCGTACCAAGGGCTTTGTCAACTTAGTCAATATAAACGATTCTAGCTGCACTGACCGTACGATGTCCATCCAACGGCCGTCGTGCTTCTTCAACCTCTGGTCTTCTTGCTCCAGCCACCCAAAGCAGCGCCGGTCATGCCGCCTGCTCTTGCCTCCTGTGGCCGGCTGTGCTGCCGCGCAGGCCTCACCGCCCCCTACTACTCCCACCGCTGGTCAGGGCATCCCTCTACTCACTCACACCCCCTGTTATTCTACGGCGACAATAGCCTCACACCGCAGCCGAACCAGTAAGCCCTCGTACTCCTCTCCGCCTGGGCATCCACTGCCGCGTCTTCCCCGGCTCCGCGTCGTCCCCTTCCTAGACCTCGCCGTCGTCCACCGCCCTGGTGCTCTCGGTGCGGCATGGTCAACGTGGTCAAGGAACGACTTTCATCGGAAGAGTACTGTACGTGGAGAGGCTGACAGCTGGGTCCACGGCAGCCGCAAGGAAGTGCCTCCTTATTACGTGGAAAACAATTATACCTCCACCCGACAGCAGGGACCCATCGGACGGGCCACCGTATTTGGCGAAAAACACGTTTCTCCCCTGACTGCTGGGACCCACCGGACGGGCCACCATATTTTGCGAAAAAATGAAGAGTACTGTACGTGGAGAGGCTGACAGCTGGGTCCACTGCAGCCGCAAGGAAGTGCCTCCTTATTACGTGGAAAACAATTATACCTCCACCCGACAGCAGGGACCCATCGGACGGGCCACCGTATTTGGCGAAAAACACGTTTCTCCCCTGACTGCTGGGACCCACCGGACGGGCCACCATATTTTGCGAAAAAATGTCCCCCCCGCTGTCATCTCAGACCCACCGGAAGTGCCTCCTTATTATGCACAAAAAATTGAATACTCCCGCTGCTAGTTGTGACCCACCTTGGTGGGTGGCTGACTTGTGGGCCTACTAAGTTGACGGGGACAGAGTGCTTTGTCAACTTAGTAAATATGTACGATTCTAGCTCCAGCGACCGTACGATGTCCACCAATGGCCGTACTGCTTCTTCAACCTCTGGTCTTCTTGCTCTAGCCGCCCAAAGCAGCGCCAGTCGTGCCGCATGCTCCTGCCTCCCGTGGCCAGGTGCGCTGCCGCGGAGGCCTCACCGCCCCCTACTATTCCCACCGCTAGCCAGGCCCTGCGGCGACCACAACCTCACACCGCAGCCGAACCAGTGAACCCTTATACTCCTCTCCGCGCGGGCTTCCACTGCCGCATCTTCCCCGGCTCTCCGTCGTCCCCTTCCTAGGCCTCACCGTCGTCCACCGCCCTGGTGCTCTTAGCGCGACGTGGTCAACATGGTCAAGGAACGACTTCCATCAGAAGAGTACTGTACGTGGAGAGGCTGACAGCTGGGTCCACGATGGCCGCAAGGAAGTGCCTCCTTATTACGCGCAAAATAATTATTCCTCCACCTGACAGCAGGAACCCACCGGACGGGCAACTGTATTTCGTGAAAAAACGTTTCCCCCCTGACTGCTGGGACCTACCAGCTACATCTTCGCATGCAAGGAAGTGCGTCCGGGCAAAAAAAAAGATACGCCCCCTGACTGCTGGGACCCACCAGCTACATCTTCGCACGCAAGCAAGTGCCTGCCAGTCGGGACCCACCTGGTCGAAGCATACATAACGTTGTCATTATGGCCGCGAGCGTGTACGTACATACTGGTCGATGTAGAGGCACGCACGTGTCATAGTAGAGGCGCACACGTAGCATGTACATGTACGTACAACGGCTAGGTTGCAAGAAAGTAAATACGGCCATGTACGTACATACGAGCGGGGTCTCGAACGCTTACTCGCGCGTACGTACGGCCAGGGCTCGTGTACATGGCTGGGTTGTGTTCGCACACGAACACGTCACCGTGTACCCTCGACGCCGGGGGTGATACACCGCATCTCGCGTCGAAGGAGACCCGTCGGAAGCGCGGTACGCAGGCAATCCAGCGGGTGCTTTTGAGGACCCGAAACCCCACACGCCCGGGAGGGACCCCGTCAGGGCGCGCGGCGGCTATGGGCTACCCTAGGTCGACCTGACCGCCCCTAGGGCCTCGAGGTTCACTGCCCTGCAATGAAGAAGAACGAACGAAGAACGAGGAAGAAGAAGAACTAGGGTTAAGGAGAAAAGATAAAATATGAAAAGTGGTATATGATTTGATCGATTGTGTGTTGTTCAATCGGCCATCACCCCTCAGGTATATAAGAGGCGGCTGGACTTCCCGTGCAAGGAAAAGGCTTGGATTCACGTCCAAAACCCTAGTCAAATTCGGATTGGTTTTGTCCGAACTTTCCAAAACTGTTCGGTTTAAACTGGCTGCACCTTGCGGGTAACTTTTGAGGTGGTAAACGACCTAGGATGGAAACGAGCCCGAAAGCAATCTTGACCGTTTCGGTGAGGCAAACAACTTTTATGTTGAACGATTTTTGATTAGAGTTCATATTGAGGGTCAAATCGCTCGTGCAATACAGGCTGTTATTCGCGCTACCCATCAGACAGGGTGTGTGGTGGGGCGCGCCACTTTTGGCTCGTGATAGTGCTGTATTCGGATGGCTCTAACTTTGCATACGAACTCGGATAGGAACGATTCTTATATCAAAATCGATTGTTTCGACGAGACGAAGACAATCCATGTAGATCATTTTTCCATACGAGGCAGTCTTGGGGGCGTAATGTGCAGAATAGTGTTCTGAATACAAAATCTCAGTATTTCGAACACAACTTCGGCCTTCGAGATGAGATCAGATGGCGATGGCCCAAACTTCAAAGATGTTCGTATCGACAATACGAAACTTTTTCATGTAGAACACTTCTCCATTTGAAGCCATTTTAAATAGGTTCTTGACTGTGCCAAAATCTGGTGTCAACACATGCCCCCTCTGTTTTTCCGGCAAAGCCTGTGTGCCAAAAAATAACTTGCACATAGCTTGCTCTAAGGACGATGTCAACACTCCATCGGCTATTTTGGCATATTCTTTGGACGATAAGTTTATATCGGCCATTGCTTGTGTGAATATTTTGACGCAAGCTTGGGTGAAACTTTCTCAACTTCCTTAACAATCCGATGATAAAGTCCCATAGATATGTATCTCAAGGTCATCCTCGGAACCATATTATTCACCCTTTTGCTAAGATTTTGCTGATAATTAATAATAAACTTTCTCCAATCCTTATTTTCGCCTGTATAAGAAAAATTCATTAGTGGCCGAAGCGGTGGACTTCGGTTCGGCCTTACCTATTCTGACGAGACTAAGCATCGGCTATGGATAGAAATGCAACACACCATGATTAACATAGTAGCCGGATGCTTGCTGTGCCAACTCTTTCATATTGTCATGTCTAGAAATATGAACAATTTTATAGCAACCCATGGTAATTTTGCATCTAGACATACCTTAAGATAAACTATAAGTGACTCGTCAAAACATTGATAACCCTTGGATATTTGTTGCACTACTTATAACGAATCACTGAAAGCCTCAATATGTATAGCACCTATAGCAACCAAAAGCTCCAAACCGAATAAATTTCATATTCGGCTTTGATTATTGTGTAAAAATATTTTAAGTGGCATAAGGCTTATTTTGGTCTCCAATTAAACTAATGACGATGTTAGGATACTACACCGGCCATGCTTTGACATATTCTTAGGGCAATAAATAAATATCAACCATTAACATGAGGTCCATGTAGAATTCACCCACCAAAGTATGTATAGCCGAAATAAACAAATAAAATAGGAATAAAATATTTCGGCCCCTTTGTATTAGCAACAATGTAACTAACCAAATGTATGGTAATTTGGTAATACTCTCTCATGATATAGAAAATTATGTTGCATCCATGGATCAAAATAAATCAATGGAGGGTAATTGATCATACCTAGGGATGAATTCCATGGCAAAGGCATCAACGACATGGTTGAAGAAAATGGATGATGTGCTAACCGAAGATTTTTGATGTTGTGATGCACACCTTCGGCTTAATTGTTTGTTGCTTTCATTATTTTCCTTCTTCACTTTTATTGTACTTATTGCAACAGAAGCATGCATATCATTTTTGTGTTGATTGATCTTCTTGGGAACCCATGTCATGTTCTTCTTTTTCAGCTCTTGTGCACTAAAATTTTGTAATTTTTTCTTTTGCCAATATGATAAACCGAGTGGGCATCTCGGCTGTGATTTTGTTTCGACCAATGGCAACTCTTTTTGTGCCTTGTGCACCCTCAACTTCTTTTCTTCAGATTTGGCACTCTGATTTTTATCAGTTGATTGCTTCACTTCTTTGCCTTTTGTAGCCAATGTCAACACTTTAATTGGCTCTTTGTTATTTGAGGTCAAATCTGAAGCAGCACACTTACGACCATCTCTTTTCACGTGGTAAACTTGCTTTGCCACCTCTTTCTTCTTTCTTGAGCTCTGGACCGATTCCTTATGATTGAAATGGTCTTTGACGTGTGATTGTTCAAATGTTGATCTCCTTGGAGCTGCATAGTATTGGTGAGATGGTGTAGAATAAGATGGAGAATGTACCCTTGTATCATACCTGTCCCATGATGAATATGTATCTATATAAGCATAGGGAGGTATCCACGGCATTGGCATCGGCGACCCAAAATAAGGATATGAATATGTTGCATTAAAATTATCACTTTGCCAATACCGATCCTCATATTTGCGCCTTGGGGGTGATCTTGGTTTCTTTGCATGATTTGGCCGATAAGCATTCTTCTCTTCAGTCTTCTTTTGATATTTATCCAACAGTTCCGCAAAGGTGATTTTTGATCTCTTACACTTGCGCTTATTCCAGCCTTTGTTTTCTTTTGGTTTGCTTTCATCAATCATTAGATTTGCTTGCTGCCCCCCAGTCCTTGGCGTCTCCATTGTAGCTTCGATGGAACTCCCGCCCTCAAGATTATACTCGTTATGCTCTTCAACAACTTCTTTACTTGAAAGATTGATCCCATCACCTGCAGCTTTTACATTCTTTTTAAATGGATCAGCTTGAAGCAGCCGATGTAAAAACTTTTTGCATCGGAATAGACTGGTCATCTCTTGGTGTTTCAACAAACTTCAATCGTCCTTTTTCAATGGCCGATTTAACTATTTGATGAAACATGTTGCAATCCTCAAAATTATGCTTGGACGAATCATGCAACTTACAATACATTCGTCCTTGCATTGATGGCTTAACATGGTGATCAAGAATTGTAATGTAATTATTTTTCAGCAACAAATCAAATATTTTATCACACATGCTTGAATTGAAAGTATACTTCTTGTTTCCTAGCCGATCTTGCTGTTTGAACGGCTTTGGAGATAAGCAAACGAATGGTTCAGATTTGGAATCTCCCCATTCGGCTATGCATTGTGTTTTCCACTCTATCTCCGATGTCTTTGGATATGATATTATATTAGCATCCGTTTTCTCAATAGAATTTAACCTTGGCTTTAAATTTCTTAAACGAAGATATTTAGAACATACATGTCTCAGTTGAGACCAAGTGTAAGCCAAGTAAGAAATAAGCAAAGCTACCCAACTAGATATGAACTTTAGAGAAAGCAACGGGAAAAGCTTTGGCTGTAACAATAAGTCATTATCGGTCTTTATAAATGGTGCAATGGGTTGACCGATATGTTCCATAACAATTTTACTGCTAACAAGTAAATTACCCTTCCTCATTGGTCTTTCAAAATTACTTATGAGAATATTTCTTATAGATGCATCAATAATGAAGTTGCGACCAAATCTGAAAATAGGTAAATTACTCGCTATGCATACCTCTTCAAATATGTTGGAAGAGCATGATTGTGGTGCCATTTGAAGAACATCTTGCTCCGTCTTTGGATGGCTCCCCAACACCTTGTCATCATCTTTTTCTTGAATCCGTGCATCATTGCTTTGAAGATTTTTGTCGGCCGAACTTTGTTCGGCTACTTGTTCTTGTCCTTGAAGCTTGTCAATTTCTACGACACGAAACTCATAGGGCAGGAAGTAGGTTCCATTAACTTCAGAAAAATCAAGCACCGTTGTTTTCCTATGCTTGCCATGCCCTTTCTCAATAATGCTTGCCTCGTTGGATTTGATGGATTCAGAATATATACTACTTGATTCGGCTGTTTCAACCGATGCACTTTCATGTTCCGAATCATCCTTCTTTTCATTGATAGTACCAATTGGCAATGCTTCTTTTATCTGAGCCAATTCTTTTTCTATTTGTTTCTGACGGCGAGCGGCAAAATTAGCTTTAAGCTTTTTCTCAATTTCAGCCCACTCCGGATATGATTGCCCCCCAATGCTTTTAGATTCTTTTGGCAATGACACACGGGTGTTGCCGAAATTTTGCAATTGTGTAGGGGGTGTATAATATGATGTAGTACTAGGTGAAGGAATATGCAGTGTTGTAAGACCATACTTTTGCTCGCCAATTTTATCAATTGGCAAAGATTCATCTTGTTGCAAAACTCTAGCTTTTATTCCGGCATGATCAGTAAATAACCCCTTTTCATGTTGTTCAAGGCAAAGAGCACTAATTCTCTTATTTTGGGCTAAACTCTTCAATGCAGCCACCACTACCTCATCTTCTACAATGTTGGGCACAACCGCTCCTGTAAAATTTACATTCATTCGGCTATAACCAGGAAGGTGTGAAGCCGAATTATGAGCATCTACAGTTGTGTATGGTGCCAAAGAATTACTAACATGAGGTGTAGCATATGACGGTTGAGAGTAACTGGCCAAATAGCCATTAGTAGCATGGCCAATTCTCTCATTCATCAGCATGGTTGGATTACTATATTGCACATTAGTTGCCGATGAATAAAAGGGTGAAACACTTTCTTGTATGGCATTGGAAATTCTAACTTGGGGTGTTTCAAATTGATTAATCGAACTCATCATGTTGCTCATCGGCATATGAATTTGTGGGGTTGCCGATGCATGGGAGTTGGGATACATATGTTGCATGTTGCCAAATTTATAAGAATTTGAAACATGAAGATTGTTTTGCATCGGCCCTTGCACATAATTAGATGCATGATTGATAAAACTAGGGCTAGCCGATACATTATGCTCAATAGGTGATCCAGCAACAACATATGGATTATTTGCATCTACAAAGGGGAATTGGGTATTCATATTACCTTTGTAGATTGCAGCAACTTGATGACGATCTCTTCGTAGCAAGAACGGGCTGGAGACCGTTCAAAGCTTCGTCCTCAGCGGAGTCGCCAAAAAGTGTGTTTGCACACGAACACGTCACTGTGTACCCTCGACGCCGGGGGTGATGCACCGTAGCTCGCGTCGAAGGAGAACCGCCGGAAGCGCGGTACGCAGGCAATCCAGCGGGTGCTTTTGAGGACCCGAAACCCCACACGCCCGGGAGGGACCCCGTCAGGGCGCGCGGCGGCTATGGGCTGCCCTAGGTCGACCTGACCGCCCCTAGGGCCTCGAGGTTCACTGCCCTGCAATGAAGAAGAACGAACGAAGAACGAGGAAGAAGAAGAACTAGGGTTAAGGAGAAAAGATAAAAGATAAAAAGTGGTATATGATTTGATCGATTGTGTGTTGTTCAATCGGCCATCACCCCTCAGGTATATAAGAGGCGGCTGGACTTCCCGTTCAACGAAAAGGCTTGGATTCACATCCAAAACCCTAGTCAAATTCAGATTGGTTTTATTCGAACTTTCCAAAACTATTCGGTTTAAACTGGCTGCACCTTGCGGATAACTTTTGAGGTGGTAAACGACCTCGGATGGAAATGAGCCCAAAAGCAATCTTGACCATTTCGACGAGATGAACAACTTTTATGTTGAACGAATTTTTATTAGAGTTCATACTGAGGGTCAAATCGCTCGTGCAATACAGGCTGTTATTCGCGCTACCCATCAGACAGGGTGTCTGGTGGGGCGCGCCACTTTTGGCTCGTGATAGTGCTGTATTCGGATGGCTCTAACTTTTGCATACGAACTCGGATTAGAACGATTCTTATATCAAAATCGATCGTTTCGACGAGACGAAGACAATCCATGTAGATCATTTTTCCATACGAGGCAGTCTTGGGGGCGTAATGTGCCGAATAGTGTTCTGAATACAAAATCTCAGTATTTCGAACACAACTTCGGCCTTCGAGATGAGATCAAATGGCGATGGCCCAAACTTCAAAGATGTTCGTATCGACAATACGAAATTTTTTCATGTAGAACACTTCTCCATTTTAGGCCATTTTAAATAAGTTCTTGACTGTGCCAAAATCTGGTGTCAACATGTCGAAACGGAGAAACTGCGTCATCATCGTGTTCATTGGGAGCCAATCGGCTGGGTCAGAACGAAATGTGTCATCGTGTTCATCGGGAGGGCTTGGATAGAACAGCCGATGGAAATGAGGCCTGGCGTATTGCAGAATGGAGGAAACGGCCTTGTGTTTGATCGGCCACGTTCGAAACGGGATCATGTTCATCGGGAGGGGTCTGGCGTACCGGAAAACAGAGGAAACAGACCTCCTATGGTCGAAACGAGGGTTCTGTTGATCAGGAGAGGTGCGGCGCACCGCAAAATGGAGGAAACAGACTTGTGTTGGAGCTCTACGGTCAAAATGGGGGTCCTGTTCATCAGGAGTGGTGTGGCGTACCACAAAACGGGACTCCACGGGATACTGCTCAACTCCACCATCAACCCCCTCCAGCCTCCACGGGCTACTGTTCATCCACCATCGGCCTCCTCCAGCCTCCACCTGCGACTGTTCATCCACGGGCTCTTGTTCATCCAGCCTCCATTGCGCGCTACTCCACCGGCTACTGTTCAACCAGACCTCTTCACGGGCTCCTGTTCAACCACCCCTCCACGGGCTACTGTTCATCCAGCCCTCCACCTTCTACTATTCATCCAGCCCTCCACGGGGTGGTCCGGTTCATCCAGCCCTCCACGGGGTCCTGTTCATCCAGCCCCAACCGGCTCGATTGATCGGGGTCCTGTTCATCCAGAGGCAACACCACAGGGTCCTGTTCATCCACCCCCAACGGGAACTGTTCATCCAACCCCCCCAGCAATGATCACTGTTCATCCAGAGGCAGCATCGACCGGCTTCAACTAGCAGCAGTAGCGAAGGAATCGCTCGATCGTGTTCAGTTAACAGCCATCGATCGATCGCTCAGGTTTAGTAACGCGTAGCCTGTAGTGCAATCGCTCGGGTTCAGTTAGAGCCCAACGCCTTGCTCGGGTTCAGTTAGAGCCCAACGCCTCGCACCCATGCGCGTGTGTGTACGAGAGAAACACACATCACTCAGCCCCAACCACCCACTGTAACCGGGAACGCCCTGATATTTTCCTCGCCCTCACTTCTACCACGGGTTTTTCCGTCATGGACGGCCCAAAGAATGTCATGCAACTGCGTCTCCGGCCGGCCCAGGACGAAAAGCCCATTTTCTGTCAGGATTTTGTCATAGAAGTAGGAGCCCACCACATCTATGATGATACCGGGTTTTGTCACAATTATCATCATAGAAGTGTCATAAGTATGACATAATTTTTTATTGTTCGGCCCAAAATGTCATGGATGTGTCTTTTTTTGTAGTGTGAGCTGGAGGAGCACAAGTGAGAGCTCATCCTGAAGTAGGCTGACATTGAGAAGGCCCAAGAGGTGGCAAAGTAACAGGCCGCCAAGGACGAAGCCGCCCAACTGTAGCAGCAAGCTCTACTGAACAACTAGGAGGAGGACCTCATTGCCCGCGAGCAGGCGCTTGCCGCCACGCTCCGCGGCAAGGACGAGGAAATCGGGAAGATCGTCACGCAGCGGACCCAGGAGCTGGAGCAGAGGCACAATGACACACTCGATGCTCTGGCCCTGGACAACGCCGGCAAGGTGGAGAAGCTGGAGCTGGAGCGGGAGGAGCTGAAGAAGAAGGTCTCAGAGCTGACGAAGGAGAGGGACACGGCTAACCGCACTGTGGCGGATTCGCAGGTCACCATCTCCGACCAGATCAAGCTGCTCTCCGAGGCCAACAACTCCATTGATGATCTGAAGCTGCAATTGGGCGCCTTGGAGGGGATGCTTTCGGAGGTCACGGCCCAGGAGGAGACCCTGAACAAGGCCCTCGAGACCGAGAAGCAGCTCCGGAGTGATGACGCCGCCACCCATAAGGAATATGTGGGCAGCGTAAATCTCTGGATCAGCCGTCTCGTCGATGTTGCAAGGAAGCCACCGCGCAGCTAGCCATCATGGGCATGCCGGATGTTAGGTACTCCCAGGAGCCGAACGTGAGCCCCAATGCCAGGCTGACCTTGTTCTTCGAGCGCGTCCTCGACGCCCAAGAGCAGCTCCGCTCCAATCGAGCGACTTATCTGGCCAATGAGGCCCGACAGCTTTGCCGGCACGCACTGGCCAAGGTGCTCACCAAGGTGGCGTTCTGGAACCCCAGCTTCGACTTCGCCAATGCGCTTGAGAGCTTGCCGGAGGACATGGACCTCGCGGCGCTCAAGGAGCGTATCGATCCCATCATCAGCTACGTCAACGGAGTCAAGAGGGTGGAGGGCCAGCGCCGGGACTAGCCACCCCATTTCTCCTCGCCGCCGCAAGTTCATGCCCAAGACGATTTCATCTTAAGTTAGAAACACGGCAATCATTGATGTAATGTAACTCTGCAGTACTTTGAAATGAAGCATGTTATCTTCCCTTTTGATCTTTCTTTGTATGTACACACCCTACGCCTAGTTGGATAGGTTTACCGGCACGTAAACCCATGCTATCGCGCTTTGAGGAACGGATTCTTAGCAGCCTGCCGGCGGCACTCGCTGCCAGGCAAGCCCCCTTGCCGTTCTCAGGGCAGCCACTTGAACTATTGAGCGGACTCGAAGCAGAACAAGGGTGTTGCCAATAGCGGAAGGGTTCCCTTGCGCGTAGGTTTTCCATACAAAGGGCAAGATCTTTCGAGGAAAATAACCTTATAAAAAAGGAAAATTGCTGAAAGTTTTGTGTGACTTAGCTTTTCTGTCGCCACGCGGATGGTTATTGCTGCTGCGGGCGGCACCGCCTCGCCTAGCTGATGGCCCCAGAGTGTAGCTGATCGACGTCCCCTTCTTCTCTCGAGCCATCGCGACGAAGGAGTCGATGTGTTGACTTCAAAACCCGATTTTCACCGCCTCAGCGCCTCCTACCTGGCGCACCAAAGATGTCGGGGCTCAGGAACAACACCTATGGGATCACAGGGAATCCCTACTATGGTTGGCGGGGCGTGGGGCTGCGCAAAGAGCGGGTCGAGAAGATCAACACGGGGGGATTTTTACCGAGGTTCGGGCCGCAAATGATGTGTAAAACCCTAGTCCTGATTTGTGTGTATTTAGTGTTCTTGAGCTCTTGAACTAGCTGCGGTGCATGCCCGGTCCAAAAAGTCTGAATCCTTCCTCAGTACGCCTCGGGCCTCTTTTTATATGTCAAAGGGGTTGCCACAATAGCTCTTGAACTAGCTACAGTGTACAAGTCTATCGCTTGGCACCGAGAACAAACGCAGTTAAGGCGCTGCCAACGTGCCCTCTTGCTTTATCGGGGGACAACAAAGAGGCTTGTCTCGTCCGTCACCGCTTCGCCTCGCTCTGATATGCGTCCAAGATGACGAGGCACACAGCGCCATGCTGGCTGGCTGGCTGCTGAGCTGGTGCGGTGGCAGGGTCTTCACGAAGATCTGCATGCCACCACGCAGGTGCTTGGCTAGGTGGCCTAGAAGCTTCATGCTGCCATGCAGGCGCTCGCCTAGTTGGCAGGCTGGCCGCCACGTCGGAACGGGCGCGGGGTAGCGAAACTCTGGTAGGTGTGGGCCTGGCCTCGGCATTCTAGACGCCCCCGGCAAGGTCCTTGCCGGGATCTCGTGGGCGTCCCCGACAAGGGTCTTGCTGGGGGTCTACAGTCGTCCCCGACAAGATCTTGTTGGGGGTCTTCTAGTCCTCATCTTGGCTTGTAGGCCTTTGGTATTCACAAAGATCTGCATGCCACTATGCAGGGCACCCCTGAGTTTTGGTCTTAACAGTGCTGATGGTGCAAGAGCTCTCAGGCTCAAGGGTGGTGGCCTCGCTGGTGTTGGGAAAACTGCCCGAGCAAGGCTCTTTGCCGGGGCTACGTTGGATGCCCCGGCAAGGCTCTTTCCGGGGACGTATAGGCTGCCCAGGCAATGGTGTGGTTGGGGGAAAGCCATCTTATCCTTATGCTCTTCATGCTTCTGGTTTGAGCGCTGCCTTGGCAGCCTTGCATCTTTGCTTCTTCTGCCCAGCCAAGCCCGACCGCAGGCACGTCTACGACTGCACGTGCACAAGTAGGGGTACATAAAAGGCCCCTACTTTTGTACACCGACACTCTCCGATGATGCGTGAGTAGTTCTTTGTAGACCTTCGGGTCCATAGTTAGTAGCTAGATGGCTTTCTCTCTCTCACTGGATTCTCAATACAATGGTCTCTTGGAGATTGTCGGTGTCAAAACCGGCGGATCTTGGGTAGGGGGTCCCGAACTGTGCGTCTAAGGCTAATGGTAACAGGAGGCAGGGGACATGATGTTTTACCCAGGTTCGGGCCCTCTCGATGGAGGTAATACCCTACTTCCTGCTTGATTGATCTTGATGATATGAGTATTACAAGAGTTGATCTACCACGAGATCGTAAAGGCTAAACCCTAGAAGCTAGCCTATGATTATGGTTGTTGTTGTCATACGGACTAAACCCTCCGGTTTATATATACACCAGAGGGGGCTAGGGTTACACAGAGTTGGTTACAGAGAAGGAGATCTACATATCCAAATTGCCAAGCTTGCCTTCCACGCAAAGGAGAGTCCCATCCGGACACGGGACAAAGTCTTCAATCTTGTATCTTCATAGTCCAACAGTCCGGCCAAAGTATATAGTCTGGCTGTCCGAGGACCCCTTAATCCAGGACTCCCTCAGTAACCCCTGAACCAGGCTTCAATGACAATGAGTCCGGCGCGCAGATTCTCTTCGGCATTGCAAGGCGGGTTCCTTCTCCGAATACTCCATAGAATATTTATAACATGAGAATCGTGTCCGGCTCTGCAAAACAAATTCCACATACCACCGTAGAGAGCACAATATTCCACAAATATAATCTGCTGACGGCTTTTCATAGCGTGACATCACACCACGGCCCGGTCTTATTCAAATCATTTTTCACAAGCAGCCGCCGCACATATCGCGAGGCGGTTTTATCGGCACGTCTTGTCGAAGCAGAGATTGTGTCCCCTTATCACGAGATCCTCATCAATACGGACATGGGTAACCCAACCGTGCCATCAAACGTGGCGCTTGGGGAATAAGCAATTTTAACGGGCAAGTGGGGAGGCGCAGGATCCCTGCTTCCTTTATAAGGGCATAAGAACTCCCTCTTTCACCCACGCCTTCTTCCTCTGTGCATCCGTCCCTTCTTGCTCAAGCCCTAGGGCTCAAGCATCCGCCTTCTCCATCAAAAAAGGTTTCCCAAAAATGTCCGGATCCGGAGCAGGAGGCAAGTGGATGGCCTCTACCGTCCGGGAGAAGGACATCAAAAAGCTTCGGTGGGCAGGGTATTTGGCCAAGAGAATCAGCCACCATCTTCCGACGGTGGGACAAGTCATCCCCAACCCGGAACCCCACGAGAGGGTGGTATTTCTCCCTCATTTTGTCCGCGGGCTAGGGTTTCCCCTCCACCCATTTGTTCGCGGCATCATGTACTATTATGGGACTGATTTTCATGATCTATCTCCCAATTATTTCCTCAATATATCGACATTCATCGTCGTGTGCGAGGCCTTTCTCCGCGTCCCGCCGCACTTTGGCTTATGGCTGAAGGTTTTTAATGTGAAGCCCAAGGTAGTGAGCGGCGAGCATGCCGAATGAGGAGGTGCCATGGTGAGCAAGATGCCCAACGTTACATGGCCAATGGGTGCTTTCAATGATTTATAATTTCTCTTTTTCGCCACACAGTGCCCTTCTAATGCCGCATACAACCTGTAGTCCGGCCGAGGACGATTTTCCCGCTTCTTCGAGCGGGTCCTTGGCTCCATCGGATGTGGATTCCATTCCGACCGCCTCCACCCCTCGCAGCGCCGAGGACGCCGAGGTGGGATCCCAGGAGGGGACCCGCCAGGAGGGTGAGGCTCCGGAGGTGCCACAGGGCAACCTCCCGGACTTTGCACCGGACTCCGCCCGGAACCCGCAGTGGTTCCGGAGTCCGGCAGGCGGCCCCTTCATAAGAAGGGCAAGACCGTGGCACCGGCGGCCTCCGTCCAACCGGAGGCGCCGGACAACTTGTTGGAGGCACTCAACGGCGCTTCCATCAAGGAAGAACACCACACTATCATGAGTGCGGTGATTCAGAAGGTTCAGCTCGCCAAGAGCGGGTTGACCGAAGCCTGCAGTAGCCTTCTAACAGGATTTGAGGTAAGAAGTTTTAAAATATGTAATGTAATACCGCATAGACAGTAGCCCCTGATGCTCGGTTCGGTGTTCGGAAAGAAAAGCCGGACTGAGGATCTAAAAAGATATACGCAGGAGTTCTAAAAATTATGTCAATATGGGATTGCAGGCTGCGCTGCTGACCTCTGCCGCATTGACTGCGGAGGTCGGTTTTTTGAAGCAGGACCTCGAGCGGACCGAGAACAAGCTCGGCCTTGCCAAGAAGCAGCTCGAGGACAAAGAAGGTGAGTAACAACGTATTAAATTTGTACCTTACAGAAAAGGATTTTGGTTGCAATAGAAATAACAAGGATAACGTGGGCACTACAGGGGCCACGAATGAGGTGGCGACCTTGAAGGAGGCCGTGTCCGCGGCCGAACGTAATGCGGCCGTGGAACGAGCGGAGCGAGAGAAGCAGGAGGCGCGGGTGGCGGAGGTGCGGCAAGAGCTCCAGGCTCTCATGGAAAAGCATGAGAGTTTGGAGCGCGACTCGAAGACTCGAGAGTCCGAGCTTGCCTCGGCTCTTGAGAGTGCCAAAGCCGCTAAGGCCGAGGCCCATAAGGCCCTCCAGGAGATTGAGGTGGTGAAGAAAATAGTGGCGGGTAAGGCATTTTTCATGCAAAGCAAACATGTGAATGTGAATTACCTGTTACTTACCCGGATTCGGAGCTCTCCAGGAGCGTTTGCAGATCGGCCTCGCAGCGTGTCCGATGCCGCCGCATTCTATCGGGCCGAGGAGGGGAGCTCAACGGAGAAGGTCTTCTGGTCTCGGTATGCTGAGGCCGGACATCCGGTGCCCCTTAGCGACCAGCTGAAGCAGCTGGTCGAGCTCCACAAGGCAGCCGAGCAGGCCATGAAGGGCCTCATAGTCCGGCTATGGCCTGAAGAGGCCATGCCTAGTAGCTACTTCGGCCTCGTGCGGCGGCTGGTGGATGCGTGCCCTTGGGTGGAAGTCATCAAGCGCTCCGCCTGCATTGAAGGTACCCGTCGGGCCCTTGCCCGCTCAAAGGTGCACTGGGCAGGCTGGATGCTGAGAGGCTTCTAACAGACGCGCCACCGGTGGGCAAGGAGTATCGTACGCCCGAAATGTATTATAAGAGTGTCCTGAAGGGTGCCCGCAAGATTGCGGACGAGTGCCCCAAAGATGTAATATTCTAGTAGACTCGCAATGTGTTATCATGTGCGCTGAAAACTTTGTTCATATGCGCTAAGCAACGCTTATTAATTTAAAATATTACCTTCTGTGCGGCCGTTTATCAAATCTGAGAGATGGCAAGTCGTCGGCTTCAGCCCCCATGCCACGAGTGTTGGGGTGTTCGGGATAAACTTGAGCGCTCTTGTTCCCATTTTTGGGTCCATCTAGGGAGGCGCGCAACACGACGAACAAGGCAACCGGACTTATAATGCTTGAACACTCTCACTTTGCCATAGAATTCTATAATTTTAAATTTCGGCGAAGCCCCTAGTGTTCGGAAGACCGTGTTCGGGGCGCTATCCACGCCTGGGCCGGACACAGCCGGTTCCTCGCTCGAAGCGGCATAAGTCTTTAGGGACCCGAAAATACCTCTCGAACAGCGACCAGCTCTCGCCTTATCATGACGGTCAGTTTTAGCTTTCTCCACTAAGGCGCTCGCCCAGCTCAACCGGGGTGCAATCGTAGTGGTTCTCCCAGTGCTACCTTAGCCGATAGAACGGAACGTAAGGTACCAAAACATGGGAGCTGGGCAAACCCAACTATTGACCCAAGACATGATTCGGAGTCGATGCATATAGTGCTATAAGTTCGGGGTGCCGCACTTGTGAAAGTGTTCGGACTTATCACACCATAATGCGGGGAACATAAGCCCCTGGTGTATTCGGCCATACCAAAGTGTACGGATGCAAAACGTCATAATTGAACATATATGTAAGAAAAGGGATGCAATTATAAGCGAAAAGTGATGCATTGTTTATTCAAGGAATTCTGCTATGAGTGCAGAACGATACAAATAGTGCGGTAAGCAAGGGATTGGACTAGTAGACATGTCTCCCTCCAGGGGTAGGCTGCGGAATGGTTTATTAAACAGATTTAATGCTCATAATGGAGACCACCTGAGTGTTCGTCGTAGCCTTCGTCCTTTCCTGGCTGTTGCATCGTGAGTTCGGCAGATATACTGCCGGACAGGGCCTCTGGTGAACGGGGTCCTGTGGATAAGAATAATAAAGTAAAAAAAAGAACGACACACTTGGGAGCCCCTGGTGCGGTTAAGCCGCACTCTGGGCCTGTCGTGGTCGTGCCCCTCCCCCTATGCCCATGGTATCTCCAGAGCGTAATGATGTACGCGGAGGGCTAGTCTTGCAATCATGCAAGGGCTGGGGTTGGGGCCGCATTGCTACACGTGCTCGGAACGTGCCAGATGGTCTTGATGTATGTTACTCCGGGCGCGTTTGGCTACGTCCGGCCGTTTAATGTCCAGGCTCGAGAATTGCCTTAAGCGGCTGCTCTGTACTTCCGCCGCGAGAGCCGCTGTGTGCTCCTCCGTTCGGAGGGAGCGTTCAGTGTTTCCGTTGACCGTGATGACTCCATGAGGGCCTGGCATCTTGAGCTTGAGGTATGCATAATGCGGCACCACGTTGAACTTTGCAAACGCGGTCCGTCCGAGCAGGGCGTGATAGCCACTACGGAACGGGACTATGTCGAAGATTAACTCCTCGCTTTGGAAGTTATCCGGGGATCCGAAGACCACTTCCAGTGTGACTAAGCCTGTACAATTGGCCTCTACTCCTGGTATGACGCCCTTGAAGGTCGTCTTTGTAGGTTTAATCCTTGAGGGGTCTATGCCCATCTTGCGCACTGTATCCTGATAAAGCAGGTTCAGGCTGCTGCCGCCGTCCATCAGGACTCTAGTGAGGTGAAATCCATCGACGATTGGGTCTAAAACCAATGCGGCGAATCCGCCATGGCGGATACTGGTAGGGTGGTCCCTTCAATCGAAAGTGATCGGGCAAGAGGACCATGGATTGAACATCGGGGCGACTGGCTCCATCGCATATATGTCCCTAAGTGCACGCTTCCGCTCCCTCTTGGGTATGTGGGTTGCGTATATCATGTTTACCGTCCGCACTTGTGGGGGGAAACCCTTCTGTCTTCTGCTGTTCGGCGGCCGGGTCTCTTCCTCGCCATCGCTATGCAACCCCTTGGCATTGTTTTCGGCAATTAACTTGACGGCCTGCTTGAACACCCAACAATCCCTGTTGGTGTGGTTAGCTGGCTTTTCGGGGGTGCCATGTATCTGGCAAGAGCGGTCGAGTATTCGGTCCAAATTGGACAGACCCGGAGTAGTTCGTTTAAATGGCTTTTTCCGCTGACCGGGTTTAGAGCCTCTGAATCCGGCGTTGACTGCCGTATCCTCAGTGTTGTCGCCGTTAACGCGTCGTTTGTTTTTGTTACGACACGATCTGCCATTGCGGTCCTTGAAGTCCGGACTGCCAGAATTTTTGCTGAGGTTGTTACTGCGGGCTAGCCAGCTGTCCTCCCCCGCACAGAAGCGGGTCATGAGTGATGTGAGGGCTGCCATGGATTTCGGCTTTTCCTGTCCTAGGTGCTGGGCCAGCCACTCGTCGCGGATGTTATGTTTGAAGGCTGCAAGGGCCGCTACATCCGGACAGTCGACGATTTGATTTTGCTTTGTTAAGAACCGTGTCCAGAACTGTCTGGCCGATACGTCTGGCTACTGAATTATGTGTCTTAGGTCATTGGCGTCTGGCGGTCGCACATATGTGCCCTGGAAGTTGTCGAGAAATGCGGCTTCCAGGTCCTCCCAACACCCAATTGATTCTGCTGGCAAGCTATTAATACAATGCCGAGCTGGTCCTTTAAGCTTGAGTGGGAGATACTTGATGGCGTGGAGATCGTCACCGCGGGCCATATGGATATGAAGGAGATAATCTTCGATCCAAACCGCGGGGTCCGTTGTGCCATCATAGGATTCAATGTTCACGGGTTTAAACCCTTCAGGGATTTGATGATCCATTACTTCATCTGTGAAGCATAGTGGGTGTGCGGCGCCTCTGTACTGGGCAATATCATGACGTAGCTCAAGAGAGCTTTGTCTGCTGTGTTCGGCTCGGCCGGAGTTGCTGTATCCGGCGCGACGGTAGTCGTCGTGGATCGTGGGGCGCCCACGTGATCCGTAGATAGATCTTGATTGTTTTGCCTTGTCCTCCGATACGTCTCGCAAGTCCGGTGCATTCCCCCGTGGCTTCGCGCTTTTTGAGCGGTGTCGGGGTACGGTTCTGGTGGAGGGCCTAGATGCCTCTCTGTCGCGGCCACGAGGTGGTCGGTCAGCCGTATTGTGCGCTGGTGATGAAGGTTTGTATGCCTCCTCCTCTAATCGAGGGAGCAACTTGCGTTTTGGGTAGCTTTTGGAGGGGCGTTCGAGTTCATGCTCTTCGGCCGCGAGGACCTCGGTCCATCTGTCGGCCAGCAGGTCTTGATCAGCTCGAAGCTGTTGCTGCTTTTTCTTTAGGCTATTCGCCGTGGCCATTAGCCTGCGTTTAAAACGCTCTTGTTCGACGGGATCCTTGGGCACGACGAATTCGTCGTCGTTGAGGCTTGCCTCGTCTCCGGAGGGAGGCATGTAATTATCGTCCTCTATCTCCTCGTCTGCCGCTCTCTCTTGAGGGCTGGCGTCTCTGTCCTCCTATGCTGAATCTTGCTGGAGGGGGTTGTCTTCGGCACTCTTTGGGGTGTTATTATCTCCGGTGCCGGAATCTCCATTCTTGCTGCGGCGGGATTTAGAGCGGCGCCGCTGGCGTCGGCGCTTGGGCTCTTTCTTAGAGGAATCTGCCTCCGCTGCTTCTTCGCCGTTCCCATCCTTTGAGATGTCCACCATGTATATGTCGTATGACGAGGTGGTCTTCCAGTGCCCCGTTGGTGCTGGTTTAGTGTTGTCTCCGGCATCGTCGTCCATACCATCGATGTTTTCGGAGTCGTAGTCTAGCATGTCGGTTAAATCGTCGACAGTGGCTACAAAGTGGGTGGTGGGTGGGCTTTGAATTTCTTCGTCGTCCGTATCCCAACCATCCTGACCGCAGTCCAGCCAGGGCTCTCCCAATAACGAGAGATACTTTAGCGAATTCAGGATGTCGCCAAAGGGTGAGTGCTGAAAGATGTCCGCGGCGGTGAACTCCATGATCGGCGCCCAATCGGATTCGATTGGCAGGGGCGCAGGAGGTTCGGAGTCCGACACCTCGGAGTCACGAGCTTTGCAAAGGACAATGTTAGTATTCGGCTCCATCACCGTAGAAGTTGCAGCCCCCGAGGCGGTGTCCAGCCACCTGTCCTCGATCTACGCAGTCGGCTCCGAACTATGGGTCGGAGCGGACTCATGTGCGGCCTCCAGGGCACTGTCCGGTGGCAGAGCTAAATCATGCCCACCGTGACAGTGCGCCGCGCTCGGTTGTGGCTTGAATCCATCGAAGATCAAGTCCCCACAGATGTCAGCCGTGAAGTTTAGGCTTCCAAACCTGACCTGATGGCCAGGGGCGTAGCTTTCGATCTGCTCTAGATGGCCAAGCGAATTGGCCCGCAGTGCAAAGCCGCCGAACACGAAGATCTGTCCAGGGAGAAAAGTCTCACCCTGGACTGCGTTGTTGTTGATTGAAGAAGCCATCAAGCCTATCGGTGACGACACAGAGGAACTCTCAATGAAAGCACCAATGTCGGTGTCAAAACCGGCGGATCTCGGGTAGGGGGTCCCGAACTGTGCGTCTAGACGGATGGTAACAGGAGACAAGGGACACGATGTTTTTACCCAGGTTCGGGCCCTCCTGATGGAGGTAAAACCCTACTCCTGCTTGATTGATATTGATGATATGGGTAGTACAAGAGTGGATCTACCACAAGATCAAGGAGGCTAAACCCTAGAAGCTAGCCTATGGTATGATTGTTGTAATGGTTGTTCATCCTACGGACTAAAACCCTCTGGTTTATATAGACACCGGAGAGGGCTAGGGTTACACAGAGTCGGTTACAATGGTAGGAGATCTACATATCCGTATCGCCAAGCTTGCCTTCCAAGCCAAGGAAAGTCCCATCCGGACATGGGACGAGGTCTTCAATCTTGTATCTTCATAGTCTTGGAGTCCGGCCGATGATGATAGTCCGGCTATCCCGACACCCCCTAGTCCAGGACTCCCTCAAGTGCAAAGATGATTTTATCACTAAGTATTTTCCTCCCGCGAAAATTATTTCCCTTAGAACCCAGATCATGAATTTCAAGCAACTTGAACATGAGCATGTTGCACAATCTCGGGAAAGGATGAAAACGATGCTAAGGAATTGCCCAACTCATGGGTTAAATCTTTGGATGATCATACAGAAATTTTATGCGGGGTTGAATTTTGTTTCTCGTAATCTTTTAGATTTCACCGCGGGTGGGACTTTTATGGAAATTACTTTGGATGAAGCCACCAAATTTCTTGATAATATTATGGCAAATTATTCACAATGGCATACCGAAAGAGCTCCTACTAGTAAAAAAGTTAATTCGGTTGAAGAAATTTCTTCTTTGAGTGAAAAAGTTGATGCTCTTATGAAATTGGTTGCTAGTAAAAGTGATCCTATTGATTTTAATGATATGCCTTTGTCTACTTTGATTGAGAAAAATAATGATGCCATAGATGTGAATTTTATCTCTCGAAATAATTTCAATAACAATGCTTATGGAGGTAATTTTAATCCTAGGCCTTTTCCTAGTAATTCCTCTAATAATTATGGTAATTCCTACGGAAATCAATCTTATAATAATAATAGGAACACCTCTGATCTTGAGAATAATATTAAAGAATTTATCAACACACGAAAAGTTTTCAACACTTCCATAGAAGAAACGTTGAGTAAGATTGATGATTTGTCTAGAAGTGTTGATAGAATTGCTCATGATGTGGAAAATCTCAAGATGAAAATTTTTGTGCCTAAAGTAGATGAATCAATTAAAGCTCTTTATGTTTCTATGGATGAAAGTAAGAAAAGAACCGCTATGCTCAGAGCTAAAAGAGAAATTTTAGAAAAAGCATTTTCTAGTGTTTTCTTTCGCGAAAGTGATGAAGATCTTAAAATGATTGGTGTTTCTTCTATTGATCCCTTGTTTAATAAAGTTGAGATTGATGAAAAAGGGACCATAGAAGAGTCAACTTTAGGTAGAAGGCGTCCCAATATTTCGGAGGGTGAAAATATTGTTGAGAAAATTGATGAAAGTGGGTTTGAAGAGGTCAAAACTTTAACTAGTGATGTGCTCACTCTTTTGGATTACAAAGACTTTGATTATGATAGTTGCTCTTTGATTGATTGTATTTCTTTGTTGCAATCCATGATAAATTCACCACATGCTTATGAACAAAATAAGGCTTTTACTAAACATAATGTTGATGCTATGATGAAAGCTTTTGAAGAAAAATTGGAACTAGAATTATCAATCCCTAGAAAATTGCATGATGAACGGGAACCTACTATCAAAGTCAAGATTAAAAATTATGAGTGTTTTGCTTTGTGTGACTTGGGTTCTAGTGTTTCTACAATTCCGAAATCTTTATGTGATGTGCTTGGTCTTACTAATCTTGAAGAATGTTCTTTGAATTTGCACTTGGCGCATTCTACTATTAAAAAGCCTATGGAAATAATTAATGATGTTCTTATTCTTGCAAATAGGAATTTTGTGCCCATAGATTTTATTGTTCTTGATATTGATTTCAATCCTTCTTGTCCAATTATTCTTGGTAGACCGTTTTTACGCACTATCGGTGCCCTGATTGATATGAAAGAAGGCAATATTAAGTTCCAATTTCCTTTGAGGAAGGGTATGGAACACTTTAATAGAACAATAATTAAGCCACCTTATGAATCAATCATGAGGGCATCTTATGGATCTCGAACCAAAGATGACAATACTTAGATCCTTGCTTTATGCCTAGCTAAGGGCGTAAAACTATAGCGCTTGTTGGGAGGCAACCCAATGAATGCATTTTATTTTTGCTTTTTTGCTTTCTGTTCTTGAGTGTTAGCACAATTATGCTACTGTTATTATTGTGTTTTTTGTATTTTAATTAGTGTTTGTGCCAAGTAGAACCGATAGGATCTTCTTGGGTGATAGTTGTTTAATCTTGCTGAAAAAGACAGAAACTTTGCGCTCATGAAAACAATTCTTATTTTTTATCAAAAAGTGCTTTTGCCCTTATTATTTTTGCAGAAGATTAATATACAAATTGCTCAGGTCATCCTATTTTTTCAGAAATTTTAGAGTTCTAGAAGTTTTCGACAAAGTCAGGTTGCTACAGAATGTTCTGTTTTGACAGATTCTGTTTTGTTTGTGTTGTGTGCTTATTTTGATGGCTCTATGGTTTTTCTTTGATGAGTTTTTGCCATAGAAAAGTTGGAATACAGTAGATATAATACAAAACCAAAATATGAATTGTTTTGATACAGCACTTATAGTAGTGGTTTGCTTTCTTACGCTGACGGATCTCATGGAGGTTTTGTTGAATTTTTTGTGATTGAAGTTTTCAAGTTTTGGGTTATCTTACGATGGATGAAGGAAGGATGCAAGAGCCTAAGCTTGGGGATGCCCTGGCATCCCAAGCTATTATCCAAAAATGAGCAACCAAGTAAGCCTGGGGATGCCCCCGAGTGGCACCCCCGTTTTCTTCCAATGACCATCGGTATTTTACTCGAAACTATATTTTTATCCGTCACATGATATGTGTTTTGCTTGAAGCATCTTGTATGATATGAATCTTTGCTTGTTTTTTTGTGTGTTTTAAGTCATCAATCCTTGCTGGACACACCTTTTTGAGAGAGCCAAAATTATGTCATGACTTGTTAGAATTGCTCTCTATGCTTCACTTAAATTTCTATGAGCTATGGACTTGCTCTAGTGCCTCACTTATATCTTTTTGAGCACGGTGTGCTTTAGTATTTTTAAAGAAATGCTCTCTTGATTAACTTAGATTTATTTGAGAGTTAGTAAAATTTTCAAGAAATTCTCTCTTGCTTCAATTAAATTAATTTGAGAGGAAGAAAAAAATTATGCTCTTGACCTTCACTTATATTTGTTTGAGCTTATGAAAAGCAATACATGAAAATTTGTCCCGAAGTGATAGATATCCAAGAAGGATATAATAAACTTCATGAATATCATTGGACAAAATAAACTTGATTCTTAGTAATAGTTTTGAGATATGATGATGTGATATGTGAGTTATGTTGGTGAGTAATTATGCTTTAGTAAGAATATTGGGGTTAAGGTTTGTGATTCCCTATGCAAGTATGTAAGTCAATAGTCATGCAATGAAATGTTATCCTACTTGTTGTGCATTATTCAGTGTTATTTATGCTTAATGCTTGCTTATGAGATTATTCATTTCTTGGTTGGTCGCTTCTCAACCTTTTGCTAGCCTTCATTTTGCACTAAGTATGATCTCTAATTGTGCATCCAAAAACCTTTAAACCAGTTTTGCCACATGAGTCCACTATATCTACCTATATGCGGTATTATTTTGCCGTTCTAAGCAAATTTTCATGTGCCATCTCTAATTTTCAAAATAAACTTCTCTTTTGTGTGTTTGTTTCGCTCGCGGAGCGGTGAGGGGTGGCTAATATTTTCCATGCTAGATGTGTTGTTCTCACAATGAGTGTTTATTCACTTGTCATTGCACGAGAGTAAGGAAAAGGTATTAGGGATGCCCAGTCCCGAAATGCCAAAAAAATGAATTACTTTATGTTGTCAAATAATAAATTCCTTGGAAAGTGTATGTGTGGAGGGCACCCGTGGATACGGTTAGCCTTGGAAAGTGAAAGTATGGTGGAAAAAGGAATAAACTTTATTTTCTGTTTGGGAACCGCCTATGATATATCAAGCATGGAAAGTGTTGGGAACTCTAAGTCGTTTTCATTGGTGGGATGGATACACCTCGCAAAATGTTTTTATCTCTAAGTTTTTCACTTTGAGCTCAGGCACCTCTACAAATCCCTACTTCCCTCTGCGAAGGGCCTTTCTTGTACTTTATGCAATTTTTATTTTGAGTCTCCATCTTCTCTTATAAAAGCACCAACTAGGAGGCAATATGATCGTACTTAAGTATTGGGTGTAGCTAATATTCGAGTGTGTTTCATGAATGGATCAATGGTTGAGCACGATGGGCTAGGGATAAATTATTTTAGCGTTGATATTTTGAAAGACATGGTTGCTTGTTAGTATGCTTGAGTATCTAAGTTATCATGTCAAAACTAGACTATTGCTTTGAATCACATAAAATTCCAAATGTCCATGCTATAAAGAAAATAAATATGATATTACATGTTAGGCAGCATTAAACATCAAACATTCGGCTTTATCACTTACCTACGCGAGGACGAGTAGGAGTTAAGCTTGGGGATGCTGATACGTCTACAACATATTTATAAATTTTGATTGTTCCATGCTGTTATATTATCAATCTTGGATGTTTTATAATCATTTTATAGTCATTTTATATCATTTTTTGGTACTAACTGTAAGTGCATCTAGTGCCACCCCTAGTTGGTTTTGGAGTATTGACAACAAACCTGGTTGAGGGACTAATGTGTTTGTGAGAATTGCAGGATAACACAGGTAGTAGTCCCTCATTGATTCGGTTTACCTACCGGAGATGACCCCTAAAAATGTGTGAAGACATTGAAGACAATGGTGGTCTGTGAAGATATTCACATTGAAGACTATGACACGAGAAGACATTGAGTGAAGACTATGGAGCGCGAAGACTTAGTTGTTTCATTGTTTCCTTTTCTTCTTTGTTGAGTCATAGGAACCACCGCACTGATAAGTGGGGTCCAAGTGAACAAAGTCAGAGTGACTGAAGTGATGCTCAACCAAATCCTATGTCTTTGAGCGAAGACAATGAGAGAAAATCTTATCCAGAGTCGGATGAGTCAGCTTGACTTGTAGCCCAAGTCAAGTTGCCGCGTGTGTTTGAAATCTGACTGTTGCGACACATGTCAATTCCTTAGTGAACAAGGGTCATTTCGAACAAATCCGGTAGGGTTGCCCCGTGGCTATAAATAGCCAACCCCCTACACCATAAATTGGTGGCTGCTCAGAGTTAGTATACGACTTTTGTCGTTTGAGAGCAACCCACCGCCGAAGCTTTTGAGAGAGAATCCTTGCAAGGACAAAGCCCAAACCACCCAGAGCCCAAGAGTGTTTGGCATCACTGAAGTCTTTCTGTCCACGTGATCTGAAGACTTGTTACACTTGAGGACTGTGAATCCTCCAGCCGGTTAGGCATCGCGTTCTGAGCATCCAAGAGCCATTGTGGATTGCCGGTGAACGAAGTCTATGAAGGTTCGGAAGTCTACCTTGAAGACTTACCAGATTGATTGGGCGGGGACTAAGTGTCCTTAGCTCAAGGGGAATAAGGTGAAGACGCGGTCTTCTGAGTTGAATCTCAGCCTCCCTAACCAGACGTACAGTTTTCACAGCAACTGGAACTGGTCGAACAAATCCCCGTCCTTCTGAAGTAACTGGTTCTATCTCTTACCTCTCTTTACTTACAGTTTGTCTTCGTGAAGTCATTGCCTGCTTCCATTATCTATTTGACTTCACTCTGTGACTACCTGTTCTGATTTGCTTCATACTATCTTCCATCCTGATCTTTACTACCTAGCTGCTATTAGTCTTCGTGCTTTCACTTCATTGAATACTTGACTATGGCTTGTCTAGTGTAGTCTACCTTCCGCTGCAATCAAATAGTGTTGTTTATATTGTTTGTCTTCAAAACTCCCATGTTTTGAAGACTTTCATAAAAATTGCCTATTCACCCCCCCTCTAGTCGATAACTAGCCCTTTCAATTGGTATCAAAGCAAGGTACTCCCTTGTTTTGTGTGATTCGGTTTAAGCACCTAGAGTTTAGCTATGTCGACTGCAGGGATAATCAAAGTCTCCACTGCGTGCCCCATCTTCGATGGCACTGAATATCCCTACTGGAAGAATAGGATGCGCATGCATCTTGAAGCCATTGATGTCGATCTATGGTATGTCATCAAGAACGGCGTTCCCAAGACAGGTGGAGGTGTCACCCCTGCTGATGTCAAGAAGTTCATTCAACTGGACTCTACTACCAAGAACATCATCTGTGGTCACCTTACCAAAGGACAATATGGCCGTGTGAGTGCTCTGGAAACGTCGAAGCTAGTCTGGGACTGGCTCTCCAAGGTCAATGAAGGCGTCTCAACTCAGCGAGATCAACGTATCAGTACTCTTCGCAACCTCTTCAACCGCTTCAAGAGACACGACAACGAGAATGTCCAGCTCACATTTGATCACCTCACTGATATCACAAATGATCTCCAAGCACTCGGCACCACTGAGATCATGAAGCATGAGATAGTGAAGACACTACTAAGATCTCTTGACATCTATTTGACACCTTAGCCCTGATGATACAAGAACGCCCTGATTTTAAGACTCTCGATCCGTCTGACATACTTGAGAGGCTCAACACACATGAGTACCAGCTATCTGAGAAACGAGATATCTATGGCCCCAACTATGGCCGAACTCGAGCTTTGAAGGCAAAGGCTGCTGCTTCCTCATCTGAAGAAGAATCTGACTGCAGTACTGGTGATCCTGAAGACATTGGAAAGGAGCTTGCTATGCTTGTCAAGAAGTTCCAGAAATTCACCAAGAAGAAAGGCTTTAGAAAGTCTTCATGATCCAGCTCAAGGAATGATGAAGCTTCTGCCTATGATCACAATAAGAGAACCTGTCACAAGTGCAAGAAACCTGGTCACTACATCTCTGAGTGTCCACAGTGGGACAATGAGAAGAAGAAGAAGAGCAAAGAATATGATTCTGATGACAAGAAGAAGAAGAAATCCTCAAATTCTTCTTCCAAGTCTTCTTCCAAGTCTTCGTCACACAAGAAGAGTTCATCTGGCAAAGCCCGTGCTTTTGTTGGCAAGGAAATGGATTCAGAGGAGGAGCCGGCTTCTGAGGAGGCGGAGGTGGAATCTAAGGAGGAGTCGGACTCTGGTGTTGCGAGTCTGGCTCTGGCTACAGCCTACGTCGCCAAGTCCATCTTCAACACCGAAGACAATGGCTCTGTCACCAACGCTGATGATAATGACAAGGACGAATCGCCTCCCACCTACTGCTTCATGGCATGTAGTGCCAAGGTAAAATCACGCGATTCTTACTTTCAAACATCAAGTGAAGATGACTCTAATGGTGAATCCAAACCTAGTTACAAAACACTTGCTAAAATTGCAACTGAACAACAGAAAGCTACGGAACATACTCAAAAACTATTAGACAAAAGCGATGACCTATTGGATGCGGAAATGACCAAGTCTCAGTCCTTAATTGAAGACATAAAAAATCTTCATAGTAAGTACTAGGAACTTGAAGGTCGATATGAATCACTCACAACATCTCATGAAAAACTTTCCTATGATTTTCTTCAAAGGAAGCAGGAACTTGAGAAATTGAGATCAGATCATGAAGATCTTCAAAAGGAGAATGAGTCACTTCGCGCCCAACAGATCAGTCCCGCTCAGGAAGGATTTGAACCACCATGCATAAAATGCATTAAGCGTGATAACGCTGCTTCTGTTGCTGAATGTTCTGCTGCTGCTATTGTTGCAATATCTTCAACTGCTGATGTGGTAACTAACCCCTCTGCTAAGGATACCACTACTATTGCTGATGAGAATGCCAGGTTGAAGACACTGCTTGAGACAGGGATGTACAAAAGTCTCAAAGGGCATCAGACATTATGTGATGTCCTCAAAAAGCAGATTCTGAACCGAAACCCTAGGAAAGAGGGTGTTGGGTTCGAGAGGAAAATGAATGCTGATGGATCATACTGGAAGCCTGAGCAGTACCCCAAAACCACATGGGTTGCTGAAAGGAACCTTCAGTTGATCCATCCACCTTATCTAGTTTCACTTGTGCTAACCCCATTATCATTGATGAATCCTTTGATGCAACCTATAAACTGTTTAAGAATCAGAATGGTGAAGTGTTTGCCAGGTATATTGGTACTAACTGCAGGAATGGGCCACCTATGAAGAAGATATGGGTTCCCAAAAGTTGTCTTGAGAATCTTCCAGTGAATGTCATCATGACACCACCTGTGAAGAAGACAAATCCCATACCAAAGGATTCATATGGTCCAAAAGCTTCATATAGACCAAGGACTCATCTGGGTCACCCTAACGTCAATGTTTTGCAGGGAAATCATACTCAAACCCATGAATATGAGCATGTTTCCTCAAACCGCTATGTTCATAAAACAAAGAATTTTTCTGCTTATTCCTATGAGTATTATTCACCTCCTGCAAGGCTATTTACTAGGGCGCCAAAGCCGAAGTTCTCAGATGCTGCACTTAGACTCATTGCTTCTAAGCCACCCCTAAAAATGTGGGTGGTTAAGAAAACTTAACTCTCTTTTGTAGGGAAAGGTCTCCAGCCAGAAATCAAAGGCGTCCAAAACTAATGCTGGGGACCTTCAACATCTTGTGGGGCGCAAGATAAAATGCCCAAATGGTCTTACTATGTACTTCATTCTAGGATTCCTTGATACTCACCCTATCTATACTAACCAAGATCTGAATTTTCATGTTCCACTTGTTCGTCAAATGTTTATGCTTCACAACTCGCTTGGTGAAGCCTATCCCCAAAACTGCAATGTAGGCTACGATACCTCGTACTTCAGAATGGATTATGGACAGTGGATGCACTAACCACATGACGGGCGATCGAAGTCTTCTGATGGATTCAACGCTACGTCCGTCAGACAAAAGTCACATCACATTTGCTGACACTGGTAAAAGCAAGGTATTGGGTCTAGGCAGAGTTGCAATATCAAGGGATCAGCACATGGATAAAGTGATGCTTGTTGAATCCCTTGGTTTCAACTTAATCTCTGTCTCGATGCTTTGTGACTTAAACATGATTGTGCTATTTGGAAAATATCTATGCCTTGTACTAATTGAATCTGACAAGTCTCTAGTCTTTGAAGGGTATCGGAAAGATGGTCTATATATGGTAGATTTCTCAGCAGGACCACAGATGCCATATGTCTTCTAGCAAAGGCTTCAGAATGCTGGCTCTGGCATCAAAGGCTAGGACATGCTGGCATGAAGAACTTGCACACTCTCGCTAAAAAGAAGCATGTCGTGGGCATCGAAGGCGTCAAGTTCAAGAAGGACCATCTGTGTGGCGCCTGTGAAGCTGGAAAGATGACTAGGTCCAAGCATCCCTCGAAGACAATCATGACTACATCTCAACCCTTCGAGCTGCTCCACATGGACTTATTCGGCCCTACTCACTACTCTACTCTCACTGCTACTGCTTGCCTCTATGGCTTCATCATTGTTGATGATTACTCTAGATATACTTGGGTGCATATAATCCTCTACAAGACTGAAGTGCAGGATGTCTTCAGACGCTTTGCCAATCGTGCCATGACGAACTATGGCGTCAAGATCAAGCACATCAAAAGCGACAACGGCACTGAGTTCAAGAACACTGGCCTCGACCTCTATCTGGATACACTTGGTATCACTCATGAGTTCTCTGCTCCTTATACACCTCAGCAGAATGGCATCACAGAGCGCAAGAACAGAACTCTCATTGAGATGGCTCGAACGATGCTTGATGAGTACAAGACTCCACGGAAGTTCTGGCCTAAAGCTATTGACACTGCTTGCCACATCATCAACCGTGTCTTTCTTCACAAGCTTCTGAAGAAAACATCCTATGAGCTCCTAACTGGTAAGAAGCCAAATGTAAGCTACTTCAGAGTATTTGGTGCTAGGTGTTGGATCAAGGATCCACATCACACTTCAAAATTTGCACCGAAAGCACATGAAGGTTTTATGCTTGGTTATGGAAAGGATTCGCACTCCTACAGAGTCTTCAACCTCTTTCACTATAAAGTGGTTCAATCTGTGGATGTGCGGTTTGATGAGACTAACAGCTCGCAAAGTGAGCACCTGCCAAATGTGCTAGATGAAGTACCTCCAAGTGAATCAATCAAGCAGATGGGAATTGGAGAAATTATACCCTCTGAGAATCAGACTGAAGAAGAGCTTATCATTCCTGCACCTAGTCAACCTGAAGGCAATGCTCAGGCTGAAGACAATCCCCCAAATAATGACATTGATCAGCAAGAGCAAAATCTTCGTCCTGCCCATCCTCGTGTTGCAAATGAAGTTCAGATTGAGAAGATAATTGACAGCTTGAATGCACCTGGTCCACTCACTCGTTCAAAAGCAACTCAAAGAGCAACACAGCTAACCAACTTCTGTGGGCATTTTGCATTTGTCTCAATCTCTGAACCCAAGAAAGTTGATGAAGCCTTCATGGAACCTGAATGGATTCAAGCTATGCAAGAAGAGCTTCAACAGTTTGAGCTGAATAATGTGTGGGAATTGGTCAAGTGTCCTAATCCTCGGAAGCACAATATCATTGGCACCAAATGGATATATCGCAACAAGCAAGATGAGCATGGTAAAGTGGTCAGAAACAAGGCTCATCTCGTTGCACAAGGTTACACTCAAGTGGAAGGAATTGACTTCTATGAAACATTTGCTCCGGTGGCAAGACTTGAAGCCATTCGCATACTGCTAGACTATGCAAATCATCACAACATCCTTCTATATCAAATGGATGTGAAGAGCGCCTTTCTCAATGGAAATATGGAAGAAGAAGTATATGTCGCACAACCTCCCGGCTTTGAAGACCCAAAACATCCTGATATGGTATACAAGCTCAACAAGACACTATATGGCCTCAAACAAGCTCCTCGAGCTTGGTATGATATGCTCAAAGACTTCCTGAAGAGCAAAGGCTTCAAACCTGGTTCACTAGATCCTACGCTTTTCACGAAGACATATGATGGTGAACTGTTTGTGTGCCAAATCTATGTGGATGACATTATCTTCGGCTGCACCAACAAGAAATATAGTGATGAGTTTGGTCACATGATGCAAGAGCAATATCAAATGTCCATGATGGGTGAGCTGAAGTTCTTTCTGGGTCTCCAAATCCACCAGCAACGCAACGACATCTTCATATCTCAAGAAAAATACCTCAAAGATTGCCCGAAGAAGTTTGGAATGCAAGACTGCAAAGGATACACGACGCCAATGCCAACCAAAAGTCATCTGGGTCCCGAGGACAATGGTAAAGAGTTCGATCAAAAGGTATACCGCTCCATGATTGGTTCTTTGCTTTACTTATGTGCATCTAGGCCAGATATAATGCTTAGTGTTTGCATGTGTGCCCGGTTCCAAGCGGCACCAAAGGAATCACATCACTGTGAAGCGAATTCTTCGATATTTGGCTTACACCCCAACACTAGGATTATGGTATCCAAAGGGCTCAGAGTTTGATCTAGTTGGATTCGCAGATGCTGATTATGCTGGTGAAAAGGTTGATCGCAAGTCCACATCAGGCACATGTCACTTTCTGGGACGATCTCTTGTCTGTTGGTCTTCAAAGAAGCAGAACTGCATATCTCTCTCCACTGCTGAATCTGAATACATTGCTGTTGGATCTTGCTGTGCTCAGCTTCTCTGCATGAAGCAAACTCTCAAGGACTATGGTATCCATCTGAAGAATGTGCCTCTCTACTGCGACAATGAGAGTGCCATCAAGATTGCCAACAACCCAGTTCAGCACTCGAAGACAAAGCACATTGAAATTCGTCATCACTTTCTTAGAGATCATGTTATGAAGGAAGATATTGATATCATTCACATCAAGATAGAAGAGCAGTTGGCTGATATCTTCACAAAGCCCTTGGATGAGAAAAGGTTTTGCAAGTTGCAGTGTGAGCTAAATATCTTGGAATCCTCAAATGTCCTGTGATTAGGCACACATCCTAACACATACATTTTGATGACTTAGATGTGCAACACACAAAGTAATGTATATCTTCAATCAATGAAGACATACACTCTAAGTGTGAATATATTAATGCAGAATTTGACTTCGAAGCACCACGATAATTGTGCGCTGTGTCTGGGTCTAATACTTCCTATACGGTGGGTAACACCACCACCAAACTTTTGCTTGAAGTGTTTCTCTTGGCGTTCTGTTTGCATAGTCTTCATATTGGATTCATATTCATCCTTGGCTTATATTCAAGTTTATCTTCAATTGGTTGATTTGGCCTTATACTAGCTATATATATTTATTTGTGTTTTGTCCTCTACATCATTCACTTATAGCTATGGCTTCGTGTTGAATCTTTTGAACTAAGTGAATGTGATCGGACCCTAACCTATCTATGCTTCTACCTCAACTCTATTTGTCCAAATCATATGCATTCTATTGAAAACTGTCAATTGTCTTCACTGAGACCTTGCCAGCTGAAGTCAATCTGACAAACATGTACATGTGTTTTTAATGCTATATCCTTTTTGCCTGAAACCCGGAGAATTCGGAATGACCACCCCGACAATCCGGGCGTGCGTGGGAACATGGAACAACTGCCAAGGTGTTGCATGCTTGCCATGTGTCCATCAGATGTGAACCGCCAGGGGCACCTGCGTAATTGTGCTATGCCGTCTCTTTCCTATTAAATACCCATCATGTCTCGGTCAAAAATTCTTCTTCCTCCTCGCCACCTCTCGCAAACCCTTGCGCCTCCGCTAGCTCTTGATGACACCAACGACGAAGCACTTAGCTGTCGTGACTTCTTTGACGCCGCCCTCACGCCGGCCGCGGACCTTGTCCTCTCCGCCGTCACCATAGGTGTCTTCCGTCACCAAGTTAGGGCACGAAAGATTGAACTGCTCGTCCTCCAACTTCGCTCCGTCTAGCAGCTCTTCGTGTGGTAATTAAATTTCACTTTTTTACCATCTTTGCGATCTGATAGATTCATCCTTCTTTACCAAAATTGGTTTTTAGATCTCCAAACTTGAATCTATCTCATTCTGCATCTCATACTCTGCCTAGTCTATTCACTTATGCTTCTGTACAAGTTAGATTCCTCACTTGTACTTATTCTTGGATTTGTACAACTCTAGAACCAACTCTCATCAAATAAGTGAATGTCTTCGCATTATGAGGTCCATGTCTTCAAACTGATTTATCTTCAAAATCTTCTGAGAATGCATATGACCTCTTCCCCTTCCCTCGCACCTCTAATGCTGTCACAGGTACATGTCCGTGGGAGAATCCCTTGGTTCTCATAGTCTACATTCATTTGCAGAATTCTTACAGAGTCACATCAATTCACCTAAAGCCAGTTCTTTTCTGACCAGCCATCTGAAGCCCTTGCAAGTACTGAAGGCTTTCAGATTAAGCTTCATGGACACTGATAAGTCAGCAAGAAAGGGTGGCAGATAGCACCGTGGGAACACATCCAAGGATTTGCCTCTAGATTTGCACGAGCTGTACAAAGCAGACCCTGAGGAAACCTATACAGGTCGCAAGAATCGAATCCAGTGGATTTGAAGATATTGGGCAGAGGAATGGTTCAAGTACCGCTTCGTCACTGAAGAATATGAGAATGCTATCAAGGGACCCTGGGGAGATATTGTGTACAAAAATATTTAACCCCAGTCCCTTCCTGAAGCCATTCAACGAGAATTATATCCGTGCATGATTCATGGACCGCAGCCAGAGAACGCTGACCCTTCTTCTCTGCTGTGGTGCCGTGAAGACCATCTGTTCAAGCGCAACTACCAATTCACCGAAGACTCAACTACGAAGAACAAGAAGGCTCTAGGACTTGACTTCAACCCTGGTCCTTCTTCACCTCGGGAAGATGGCACCCGTGAAGCCAATGAGAACATGATCGGCCCCTTCTACAACCTTGCAGGCCTCATCACACACATTGCTGTCCAAGGTGCCAAAAAGTGGATCATTCTGATGATGGTGCTGACACTGATGAGGCTCCAGCTCCTACTCCAAAGCCGCAGAAGCAAAAGAAGGCTAAAGCTTCAAAAGCATCTGCTGCTCCAAAAGCTTCTCGAGTGAAGCCATTGGAAACTGCCCCTCCTGCTCCCAGTAACACCTCTGAAGATCTCTCTCGCATCTCCAAGAAGCGTGAGAAGCCACAGAAGAAACCTGTTCAGAGACCCAGTCAAGCACTGACTCCAGCTGCCGTTCTAAGGAACGAATCTAAAGCCATTGATCTATCTTCGGATGAAGAATTTGGCAATGATGCTCTTGAGCAGCTGATCAAGAGCAAGCAAGAGGCGGAGATCTTCAATGATCTGCCCCTCTTCGATGAGAATATCTTGCACAATTTCATTGATGAGTGGTTCGACAATCAAGATCTCAGTTTTGATGATCTTCAACTCCCCATTGGCATCAGCATCTCCTTTCAAGGCGCAATTGCTCCTGAGCTGGCTCTGGCTCAGTGAATTGTTGAATTGAAGCACAAGATTGATTTTGAGAAAGAGCAGTTCAAGAAGCATGTGGCAAAGCTTAGTGTGGCTGATGTCCAGAAATTCGAGCTGATGCTGAATGACCTCAAGGAGGCGTTTTGTAAGAAACGTGAGGAAGCCAAAGTCTTAAGAGAGCGCATGAAAAATCTTGCTGCCAAGTGTGTTCAGGCTTACAACGAAGCTAAAAAGCGCAAGGCTCTTGGGCGTCCTGGCATTGACCCCAAGATGGCTGGAAAGAAGAAGAAGAAGCATACTGTGGCCCAGACTGAAGCTCCACGGCGGGAAGAACCTCACATTGTCTTTCCAGCCAGCATGACAGGCTCAAAGCCTAAGGTCCCCACAGTGGCTTTAGATCAGCAGAAAACCAAGGCAGCTGAAGCTGAAGCCAGAAAGCGAAAAATCAAGCGCACTGCTGATGATGCACCACCCCCCAAGAAGAGAAAAACCAAGAAGAGAGATCGGGCTGCTGCTATAGAGCCCCTTGTTGTTGAACACATTGCCTTTGCTCATCCTGACACTGAAAATCTAGAGCGTCAGTTGATTGTTCATGAGTCTGCTTCCACAGAGGCTCTTGAAGCTCAAGAAGTTCCAGTCGTTGACCCCATCGCGACTGAAGACATTGGTCCCCAAGACAATGTAGAAGATGATGAAGTCCTTCCTTAGATTGAGCGGCCAACGGTATCATCGCCTGTTCTCACGAACAACGAGCTCATCAGTATTGGTTGTCCTTTGATGCCAATCTCTCAAGATGCCTCATGGGCTAATCGCCCCCAACCAGCAACTCCAAGTCAAGATTCACCAAGTACACCCCGTCCTCCACCAGCGCAAGTCACCAGTCTGTTGGTGAATGATGATAATTACATGGAGACCACACCCTCGCCAAAGGCGCCGCCCGTGTTTCAACGGCTTTGCAAAGGTCTGAGGCCATCTGTCTCCATGACTACCATCACAGAAGAAGACTCAAACCAGTCCAGCTCAGTGGCACGTCAAGTGTTCCCTGAAGATAATCTTTCTGTGATGGTTCCCTTGTCCGAAGCCAATGTTGCTGAAGACAATCGGGCTGCATCAGCCGAAGAAAGACAAGAAGAAGAGCATGTTGCTACTCCCCTACCACCCAAGAAGTTGTTCTCAAGGAGAACGTGTCTGTGCCCGACCCTCCAGCTACTCAAGTGGAGGTTGAGAATCCTGAGGCGACCACCAACAACACTACTGAAGCCAAGACGTTGTCATGGATGAAGACAATGTGGCGCCTGCGATGATCACTATGCTTGAAGCCACTGATTCTCCTGCAACGAATGTGCAGCCTGACGCCTCTACTGATGCCACTGCTCCTGTTCCGCCTCCAAGGCCCCACACCATTGAGCATGCATTCTACCAAGGCGATCTTGTTCCTGTCAGATGGCCAATTCTGGTTCCTCCGCCTGCTCCTGGACCTTAGTTTGACTATCATGTGGAGCACAGGCCTCAGGTTCAGAAGCCAAAACGAAGGCTGCCAAGGTTCCCAGGTACTGCATCGGCACCAGGCTCATTCAATGTCAACGTCTTCATTGCACACAACACCTTCTTCGATACTGCCAAGAACCCATATTCCAAGCCAAGAATATCATTAGATCGGTTCTGGAGCTATCAGCAGCGCAACTACTACTCCTGTATTCTATACAATCAGGAGCGCATATTTCCTCATATGCGTCTGGACACTGAAGCCATTGCTGGTCTGCCCTGCCTAGGAGAAGCCCTTGACTACTTTCGTGATGCTGGCCTTCTGCAGTTTGTCACCGACAAGGAACATTGGAATGAAGAGCTTCTACTGCAATTCTATGCAACCCTCCACATTCGCGGCTACAACAGGGATACAACGACATGGGTCCTTGAGTGGATGACAGGCAATGTTCATCATGAAGCCAAAGCCTTTGATCTCACTGAGCTTACCGGCCTTTCCACTCCGGGCGAACTATACGAACCTGGTTGTCGTCTTCATCGTGCTGCATTGGAGAGCATCTTTCAGAAGCCAGAGCCCAACATGAGCCAGATGCTAAGTATGATGAAGCCACTGCCTTAGGATGCTCCTAAGGAATTCCTTGGTGAAGACCTAGAGTATCTGCCCCGCACCATCTATCATATCATTAGGCGAACTCTATGGCCCATCAAAGGGCATTCCTCCTTAGCAAAGCTTGAAGGTGCAATGAAGACATTGGTCTTCTATATTCTCAATGGCAAAAGCTTCAATACTCAGGATTTCTTCATTCGCCAATTTGCTGCATCTGGATCTGACATCTTTGGTCTAAAATTCTATGCCCCTTAGATTATGCGTCTGATCAAGCTTCACTCTACCATTGACTATCAGCCCTCTGCTCGTAACCATCTCATATTTCTACCAGAGATTGATATGTCCATTGAAGCCATTTACCAGAGCCTGCCAAGGAAGCACTATATCTTCACAATGCATATTGTCAGAGCTTTTCCCAGAATGTTGAAGGTGTTCAGGTTGCTTCTTGTGTTTATCCTCTGGCCGACAACACTCGCTGTGCACGCACTGAAGCCACAGAAAGCACCATTGCTCCAAGGCCTCGGAAGCGATCTTATGTGCTCAATGATCAAGAGCTTCTCGTGGCCTTGCATCAAAAACATGACAAGCATCACTACTGGATGAAGCGTCAAATGCAAACCCTCTTGGTGGATGTCAATCGCATTCGCAATCTTGCCACCAAGAATGCCTTTCTCACTCATGAAACCTGTCGGAGGTCCTGGAAGAGTCTGACATTGCTAAGTGCTGAAGCTAGTCTTCAAGACGATGGCTTCACTGAGAGATTCAAGTTTGACTCCACTCCTCCTAGGAATGCTGTCTTACGTCGAACCCCGTCTCTTGAAGATTCAGAGTACTCCTCCTCTGCAGCAACTATGAATGCCAGAGTCTTGGATGACGCAGATGATGCTACCACCTCCAACCTCAGCGCGTGTCGACACTACACCAAGTTCTTCTGCACCACCAAACCTCAACGCCGACCCTGTTGCTTCACCTACTCCTCATGGGAACGAGTAGAGACTATGTCGTCAAACCTTTTTGGTCCTTCCTGACAAAAGGGGGAGAAGCATATGTTGATAGTCTTCAAGCGGGTCATTATGGGTGGTTGATATACTTTTTGCCTAGTGCTTACAACTCTCGTTTTGATACATTTGGTTCTTTGAGTTGTAACACTTAAACCTAATGGTCGTCTGCTACTTTTTCTACAATTCTGTGTGATGCAACGATAAATTCCGCATATGTGATGATAAATGTTGCATGAACTCATTCCGCAGACGTCCATTTTTCATTATGCATGTCATTATTCCTGTATATCTGTTCATGTATGATGTATTGTCTTCATATGGTGAAGAGGATCTCCACAAGTACAACCTGCCATGTGCATTTGCATTCCAACGCAAAACATTTATATGCACATATTCAGGGGGAGCCTTTTTGCCATCTATGAAGACAATATCTTAATCCTTACAATTTCACATACTTTTATCCCTATTGAAAACTTCAACCAGTTTGTCATCAATCACCAAAAATGGGGAGATTGTAAGTGCATCTAGTGCCACCCCTAGTTGGTTTTGGAGTATTGATGACAAACCTGGTTGAGGGACTAATGTGTTTGTGAGAATTGCAGGATAACACAGGTAGTAGTCCCTCATTGATTCGGTTTACCTACCGGAGATGACCCCTAAAAATGTGTGAAGACATTGAAGACAATGGTGGTCTGTGAAGATATTCACATTGAAGACTATGACACGAGAAGACATTGAGTGAAGACTATGGAGCGCAAAGACTTAGTTGTTTTGTTGTTTCCTTTTCTTCTTTGTTGAGTCGTAGGAACCACCGTTTGATAAGTGGGGTCCAAGTGAACAAAATTAGAGTGACTGAAGTGATGCTCAACCAAATCCTATGTCTTCGAGCGAAGACAATGAGAGCAAATCTTATCCAGAGTCGGATGAGTCAGCTTGACTTGTAGCCCAAGTCAAGCTGCCGCGTGTGTTTGAAATCTGACCATTGCGACATGTGTCAGTTCCTTAGTGACCCAGGGTCATTTCGGACAAATCCGGTCGGGTAGCCTAGTGGCTATAAATAGCCCACCCCCTACACCATAAATTGGTGGCTGCTCAGAGTTAGTATACGGCTTTTGTCGTTTGAGAGCAATCCACCGCCGAAGCTTTCGAGAGAGAATCCTTGCGAGGACAAAGCCCAAACCACCCAGAGCCCAAGAGTGTTTGGCATCACTGAAGTCTTTCTATCTGCATGATCTGAAGACTTGTTACACTTGAGGACTGTGAATCCTCTAGCCGGTTAGGCGTCACATTCTGAGCATCCAAGAGCCATTGTGGATTGCCGGTGAACAAAGTCTGTGAAGGTTCGGAAGTCTACATTGAAGACTTACCAGAGTGATTGGGCGGGGACTAAGTTTCCTTAGCTCAAGGGGAATAAGGTGAAGACGCGGTCTTATGAGTTGAATCTCAGACTCCCTAACCAGACGTACAGTTGTCACAACAACTGGAACTGGTCGAACAAATCCCTGTCCTTCTGAAGTCACTAGTTGTATCTCTTACTTCTCTTTACTTACAGTTTGTCTTCGTGAAGTCATTGCCTGCTGGCATTATCTGTTTGACTTCATTGTGTGACTACCTGTTCTGATTGGCTTCATACTATCTTCCATCCTGATCTTTACTACCTAGCTGCTATTAGTCTTCGTGCTTTCACTTCATTGAATACTTGACTATGGCTTGTCTAGTGTAGTCTACCTTCCGCTGCAATCGAATAGTGTTGTTTATATTGTTTGTCTTCGAAACTCCCACGTTTTGAAGACTTTCATAAAAATCGCCTATTCACCCCCCTCTAGTCCATAACTAGCCCTCTCACTAACCTATTGACATAGTGCCAAGTGCCAGTTGCTGTTTTTTCCATGTTTTTTTACATCGCAGAAAATCAATATCAGACGGAGTCCAAATGCCCCGAAACTTTACGAAGAATTTTATGGGCCATAAGGAACACAACGGGCCCTGGCTACGCCTGGGGGGTGCCCCAAGGGTGCTGAACCCACTAGGGCACGCCAGGAGGCCCAAGCGCGCCCTGGTGGGTTGTGCCCACCTCAGGTGCCCCCCGGACCGCCTCTTTGCTCTATAAATACCCCAATATTCCAGAAACCATAAAGGCATCGATGAAATATTCATCCAGCCGCCGCAGAGTCCAGAACCACCAGATCCAATCTAGACACCATCTCAGATGGGGTTCACCACCTCCATTGGTGCCTCTCCGATGATGTGTGAGTAGTTCTTTGTAGACCTTCGGGTCCGTAGTTAGTAGCTAGATGGCTTTCTCTCTCTCGCTGGATTCTCAATACAATGGTCTCTTGGAGATCCATATGATGTAACTCTTTTGCGGTGTGTTTGTTGGGATCCGATGAACTTTGAGTTTATGATCAGCTATATCTTTTTATATCCATGAAAGTTATTTGAGTTTCTTTGATTCCTTATATGCATGATTGCTTATAGCCTCGTATTTTTTCTCCGATATTTGTGTTTTGTTTGGCCAACGTGATCTATTTATCTTGCAATGGGAAGAGGTGCTTTGTAGTGGGTTCGATCTTACGGTGCTTGATCCTAGTGACAGAAAGGGAACCGACACGTATGTATCGTTGCTACTAAGGATAGAACGATGGGGTCTATCTCTACATAGATAGATCTTGTGTACATCATGTCATCGTTCTTATTGCATTACTCCATTTCTCCATGAACTTAATACACTAGATGCATGCTGGATAGCGGTTGATGTGTGGAGTAATAGTAGTAGATACAGGTAGGAGTCGGTCTACTAATCTTGGACGTGATGCCTATATAATGATCATTGTCTGGATATCCTCATGATTATTCAAAGTTCTATCAATTGCCCAAGAGTAATTTGTTTACCCACCGTTTGCTATTTTTCTCGAGAGAAGCCACTAGTGAAACCTACGGTCCTCGAGTCTTCTTCCTCATATATTTGCCTTTGCGATCTAGTTTTCTCTTGTATTTATTTTTAGATCTATTAAACCAAAAAATACAAAAAATACTTTGCTGCACTTTATTTTATTTGCGATCTATTTATTTAATCTATTACAACTTTCTCCCATCCGCGCACCGCATGTGGTGCCATTACCCGAAAGGGATTGACAACCCCTTTAACACGTTCGGTTGCGAGTGGTTGTTATTTGTGTGCAGGGGGTGTCTACGTTGTGTTGCTTGGTTCTCCTACTGGTTCGATAACCTTGGTTTCATATTTGAGGGAAATACCTATCGCCGCCGTGCTGCACCATCCCTTCCTCTTTGGGGAAATACGGACGTAGCTTCAAGCGACATCACCTCCGCGTTGGGAAGATGACGTGCACCAGGGAGATGCTGGCGAGGGGCTGTCGGAATACTGCCCCCAGGAGGGATTATTAGTTTAGTATTGTTCGTTTTCAATTTTATGCATTGTACCTAGTAGTTAAGTATCATCACATATATGTGATGATATTATATATATTCTGTGATGAACTAATGAACAATAAATATATATATATATATATATATATATAATGGTCTATTCTGCTAATATTATCAGAATAGTTACTCTGATAACACTTCCGCACTGCACGCTCAACGCGAGGGCACTGCATCCCTATCAAACGAGCACTGCAATGTCACCAGAAAAAACTGCATGCATTTTTTCGGCATTGTTTTCACTCCAGTTTCTAAACTGTTAATCGGAACGAGGCGTATAATATATCGTTGGATAGCTATGGAAAATGCGCAGCCTCGTCATGTTGAACACTTTTTGAGATTCATCGCGGTTTAAGAGCAGTTTCAAAAACAGTGCGCGCATGACGGAATGCAGTGAGCGTATTTTCGCGATTGTTTCTAAACCGCACATCGGAATGAAGAAAATGATACAGCGATGGAAAAATATTGTCGATCCGCATGTTTTTCATATCTATTATTTTCTCTAATTCGTTACGGTTTAAGAGCAGTTTCAAATTTAGTAAATCACGGAATTCTGTTTTTTCGAATTTTTTGCAATATTTCTACTGTTTTTGCTCTAGTTTTTGAACCGTTTGTCGAAACGAGGCGTGTGATATGCCTTTGGAAACCTATGGACGAGGCACAACTTTCATATGTGGAAATATTTTTGAGTTTCCTTACGGGTTTAATTAATTTTGAAAATCGTGCGGCTGACAACGAGAGGCAGCGGTCGTTTTTCGCGAAATTTTTACAAACCGCTCATCGGAATGATTCAAATGATGCATCGTTGGAAAGGTATCGACGAGACGCAACTTTTTCATGTAGAATACTCTCTCTAATTCCTTACAGTTTAAGAGCAGTTTTAAAATTACTGAAATATGGACACTCTGTTTTTCACGACACCAACATCGATGTGTGTACTGCATGAGACATAAGAACGCACTGCTCAGACTGAAAATCGCGCTGCATCAGATGGGCAAGAGAACTGCATCTTTTTTTAAATGCATTTTTGTTATAAATGGAGTGCACTAAGAAGTCCTTCGTAGTGGACTTTTTTAAGACCAAAGTGCACCGCATGTGCATGTTTTTTAAATGCATTTTGTTCTCAATATACTATACTGAAAAGTTCTTTGGAGTGAATTTTTTGTAAGACCGAAGTGCACAAAATTTTCATGTTTTCTTATATGCATTTTTTGTTCTAATTGAAGTGTACTGAAGAGTCCTTCGTAGTGCACAACATTTGCATATTTTCTAAAATACATTTTATTTTAAATGGAGTGTATTGAAAAGTCCTTCATAGTGGACTTTTTGTAAGACCAAAGTGCACTGCATATGCGCATTTTTTAATGCATTTTGTTCTAAACGGAGTGTGTTCAAGAGTCCTTCGTAGTGGACCTTTTTTTAGAGAAAATTGCACTGCATGGTCAAAAAGAATGAACCACAACACCACACGATATGAACAACACTTTTTTTAAACAAAATCATGTATGTGTTTCACAATACTGAATTGCAAGTTTCTATTTTTTTCCTAATGTGTTCTTCACTGCAGGGTCAATTGTACTGAACTGCATGATATTGAATTCCGTTACAATCTCTCGTCCCTGGAAATTAGCAAAAATGCACTACAAATGGTGTCTTCTCTTCTATACTAAGTGCACTGCAAAAGGCCAATAGCAAACTGAAGTCTACTTGATATTTTCTACAAATAAACAAACATACACAAGCGCTATGCACACGAACACAAGAAGTGGTGGTGGAGTGCATGTCGGGCATGGCCGTTTGGGCGAAATGGCCTGCTCAGGCAAACCATTCAAAGTGCATCAGGTGCTTTTCGATGTTTCTTCCCTCTCCTGCCAAAAATCTGTAAACTGAACTGTAAGAACAGAATAGACATATTGCAGTGCATTGGGCAGCGAACTTCAACAAAATGAAAGAAAAAAAAGCCGACGTCTCATGAACACCATCGCGCGGGGGAACGAACCACCATGCGGGGTATGTACTACATCAGGCGCGGCAGAATTCATGGACAAAGAGCAGCTGGAGCTCCATCAAACTGCACTGAGACAGGGCCGCGATCGAGCTGCACGAGGGCCTCGACCAAGCTACACAAGGGCCGCGACCGAGCTGCACGGGAGGCCGCGACTGAAGCTGCATTAGGTGAGCGGTGCCGGAGCACCACGTATGGCGTAGATGAGGCCCTTACCGGAAACCGCCACGAGGAGGGCAGAGCTCGTCCTCAGTGATTTTTGGGTGGGCACGGTGTTGCTCAGGGGAGGGAAGAACTCAGATCCGACACGGGATCCATGGGTCCATGGCCGGTGAAGATGTGGTCGCCTGGTCGGGGTCGCACCTCGCGGCGGTCGTGCGCGGAGAAGAAGATTGCGGGGCAGTGTCGGCCACCATCACGAGGGAAAGGCCAAGGAGCTCAGCACTGCTCGGTGCCGGATCCGGCCGCCGGCGGGCATCTTCAGGAGGAGGAATAGGGAGGGGCATCATGACGGGAGAGCCCGTTGGCTGTGTTGCATGGAGAACCTGGCCGGATCTAGCCGGGGTTGTGCGCGGTGGATGTGGGGGTGCCTGTGGTGGCGCTGGGTGGTGGCCGTGGTCATGACGGAGTGGGAGGTCGTGGGCAGTGGGCGGCGGCGGGGCGGGACATGGTGGGGCGGCGGCGGTGTGGGATGTGGTTGGGCGGCGGCGGGGC